>NW_012267325.1:5272282-5317282 GCF_000151885.1 Dipodomys ordii
TGATGAATTCTACACAGCTTCTCAAAAAATTATTTCTCACTTTCCCAGAACAATGACTGATTTAATTATGCATCTCTGACTTCCTTATTTTACTATGTTTCCATCAGTACTCTCTCTAAAGTCAACTCCAAAATTAAAAATGAAACTATTTTCTGAAGAAAATTCATGTCAATATTGTCACTCATACTCACTTGTTGAGGACAATATGGATCATTTGCAAAACAAAATTAATATACTCATCAAAGAGAAGTTTGATTATTGCTACTTAATATGGAAGTTTCTACAGGAATAACCACTCTCAGTTGAAATGTGGAATATTTCAAGATGGTTTTTTTTTGAGGTTTGAAAAATAATACTCCATGAGTGCTCCGGTGCTAGGGGTTGAATATGTTGCTACAAAATTCAAGCTATATTTTGTCCCCAGTGCCCAATTAAGAGTTGGGGCTCATAAACAGGTGGGAGTTACAATCCTAATATCAGATAAAATAGACTTCAAATTAAAATTAGATATAAGAGGTAAAGAAGGACATTAGATACTAATAAAAGGATCTCTCCTACTGGAGAGATCTAAATATCTAATTCTAAATATCTATTCACCAAATACCAGAGCACCAAAATTTATACAAGCAACAATACTCTACTTAAAATCATACATAGATCCAAAGACATTAATTGTTGGGGACCTTAACACACAACTCTCCCCACTGGATAGATCAACCTCACAAAAATTCAACAGAGAAACCTCGGATCTAAACAACTGTCTAGGCTAACTAGACTTAAAAGACATCTACAGAATATTTCACCCAGCACAATCAGAATACACATTCTTCTCAGCAGCACATGGAACATTCTCCAAAATAGACAACATCTTAGGCCATAAAGTATATCTGTTAAAATTCAGAAATTTAAATTATGCCCTGAATTCTTTCACACAACAAGGGAATAAAATTATACTCAATATCAAAAGCCACCAAAGACATCCTGTAACACATGGAGACTAAACAACACACTATTGAAGCACCAGTAGGTCATGGAAGAGCTTAGAAAGGAAATTCAAATGTTCATGGTAGTTAACAAAACTGAACATACAAATTACCAGCTCCTCTGGAATTCAGCAAAGGCAGAAGTCAGAGGAAAATTTATAGCTTTGCCTTCCTACATCAACAAATTGGAGAGATCTCAAACCAACAGTTTAATGATGCACCTGAAGCTCCTTGAAAAAGAGCAACAAATCAAATCCCAATCTAGTAGATGGAAACAAATAATTAAAATTAAATCATAATTAAATGAGTTAGAGCCAAAAAACATAGAAAGAATCAAGAAAACAAAGAGTTGGTTCTTCAAAAAAATTAGCAAAATTGACAGACTTTTAGCAAATCTTACAAGAAAAAGAAGAGAACATACCCAAATAAACAAAATCAGAGATGAGAATGGAAACATCACCCCCCCCCCCGGGGAGGGGGAAAGGGAGGGGGAGGGGGAACTTAGATTCAGAACATTATAAGGGAATACTTCTCAAACCTTATGCTAACAAATTTGAAAATCTGGAGGAAATGGAAGAATTTCTAACAAATATTGATATACCCAAATGAAACCAAGGTGATTTAAACCAACTTAACAGACCCATATTGAGCATCAAAATAGAAATAGCAATAAGAGACCTCCTACATAAGAAAAGCCCAGGACCAGATGGATTCACAGCTGAATTCTACAAGGTCTTCAAAGCAGAACTCACACCAATACTCCTCCAACTATTCAAGGAGATTAAAAGTGAAAGTTCACTATCCAACTCTTTCTATGAAGCCATCATAACCCTCATGTCAAATACAGACAGGGACTCATCAAAGAAAGAGGACTATAGACCCATTTCTTTGGTGAACATCAATGCAAAACTTCTCAACAAAATTCTAGCCTATCGACTTCAACAATTCATCAAAAAAATCATACAGTAGCAAAAGGATTCATTTCAGGAATGTAAAGCTGATTCAATATATACAAATCAATGAAATTCATCACATCAACAACATGATGTTCTTATGAACCACATGATTATCTCAATAGACACAGAAAAAAGGCACTTGACAAGATCCAACATCCCTTTTTGATGAAATTTCTGGAGAAACTAGGAATCTATGGAACCTTCCTCAGTATAATATATATTATAAAGACTGTGTATGTAAAACTCACAGCTAGCATTATACTTAATGGAAAAGCTAAAGCCATTTGCTCTAAATTCAGGAATGAGACAAGGATATGGGCTTTCTCCATTTCTCTTCAATTTAGTATTAGAATGCCTACCTACAGCAATAAGACAAGATGCAAACATAAAGGGGATCCAAACAGGCAAAGATGAAGATGACATGATCTTGTATTTAAAGAACCCCGTGGAATCTACTCCCAAGTTATTTGAGCTGATTCAAAACATTGGCAAAGTAGAAGGGTATAAAATTAACCCTCAAAAAGCAATGGTTTTCCTGTATGCCAATAATGAGAAGAGTGCAGCTGAAACCAGGAAAGCAACTCCTTTTGTAATAGCCCTCTGAAAAATAAAGTATCTAGGAATTGCCTTAACTAATGGAGTGAGGGACCCACATGATGAAAATTTTTAAAAACTGAAAAAAGAAACTAAAGCAGATCTACGGAAGTGCGACCCCCCCCTTCTCCTGGATTAGGAGAATTAACATCATGAAAACGGCAATATTGCCAAAGCTATCTACAAATTCAATGCAATACCCATCAATATCCCCAAATTATGTATGGAACAATATAAGACCCTGAATAGTAGAAACAATCCTTAGCAGAAAAATCAGTGCTAGAGGAATATCAATACCAAACGTTAAACTCTACTTCAAAGCCATAGTACTTAAAACAGCTTGGTACTTGAGGACCAAAGGAATAGAACTGAAGACCCAGAAATTAACCCACAGACCTATAGCAACATAATCTTTGATAAGGGAGCCAGCTCCCTTATGAAAGATTAGGTGGCCATAGGTCGATAGAATGGAAGAAACACAGCCCTTCCATGAATGGTGCTGGCAAATAGGTTAAACATCTGTAGAAATTTAAAGCTAGATCCATGTATATCACCCTGCACCAGAATAACTCCAAATGGATCAAAGACCTTGAAGTAAAAGCAGATATCCTGAAAACATTACAGGAAGGAATAAGAGAAACTCTAGGGCTCCTTGGCACAGGCCAAAATTTTCTTAATAAAAATCCAGAAAGACAACAAATCAAATTGGACAAATAAGATTGCATGCAACTGCAGAGCTTCTGCATGGCAAAGAACATAGCTAGTAAGATCGATAGAAAGCCCAAAGATTGGGAGAAGATCTTCACTAGCCATACAACAGACACGGGCCTCATATCTAAAATATACTTAGAATTCAAAAATTAAATCCCTTTAAAACAAATCTTTAAAGAAACAACTGCCCCATTAATAAGTGAACTAAAGACTTAAAGAGTGACTTCTCTGAAGAAGAAATAAGAATGGCCCATGGACAAATGAAGAAATTCTCAGTTTTTCTAGCTGCAAAAGAAATGCAAATCAAAATAACATTGCGATTCCACCTCACAGCAGTTAGAATGGACATAATCAAGAAATCTGATAACAAAAGATGCTGGCAGGAATGTGGGCAAAAGGGAACACTACTGCACTGTTGTTGGGAGTGTAAACTTGTTCAACCACTCTGGAAAGCAGTATGGAGGTTCCTTAAAAGGCTCCACATAGAGCTCCCTTATGACCCAGCAATCCCATGTCTGGGCATTTACTCAAATGATCACAAACAATGCCATACTAAAGCTACCAGCATAATTATGTTTACTGCAGCATTATTCAACATAGTTAAGATATGGAACCAACCCAGATGCTCCTCAGTAGATGAATGGATCAAGAAAATCTGGTATATATACACAATGGAATTCTATGCCTCCATCAGAAAGAATGACATTGCCCCACTTGTTAGGAAATGGAAAGACTTGGAAAAATTATATTAAGTGAAGTAAGCCAGACCCAAAGAAACATAGGTCCTATGGATTCCCTTATTTGCAATAGCTAGTATATGCCTAGGATAATCTTACCAGACAAGCAGAAAACCCCAAAGGCTACATACATGTGACCATATAAGAAGATGCTAAGTGAAATGAACCCAAAGATATGGACACAATAGGTTTTTCTTTGTTGTTGTTGTTTTTAATGTACTATGTGATTTTTTAAAATTTCTTTTATATGTTCTTCCCCCTCTGGTATGTCCCCTGTTGTCACTGTACTTGATTTTGATACCCTGCATCTTGTATATACATTTATCTAATTTGGGGAGGGGACAGAACAACAAAATGGTGAAACAAGGACACAGGATGAACCATTGGAACGATGATACTCACAAGACACTATGTTGGAAATAATCTTTCCAACTTTGGTCAGGTAGTAATTGGGGGAGAGGGAAGTAGGGTGGTGGGGAGGGAAGTTATAGTAGGTATTAACGGACAGAGTAACACTGTTCTATAAGTAATGTACTCAGTATCTTAATCATGTAGTTATAACCACTCTGTACAGCATCTGTACAAATAAAGTTTTTTTTAAGTGTTGAGGCTTTGGGAGGGGATTATAATCATGAGGGTGGGTGCTCAGAGAAATAATTACCATCTTGTGATCCCTTAGCAAAATCTTGTCATACAAGTTTACCTCATCCAAACTGGAATGGGAATTATCTATGGACAAGGAGTTATTTTTCTCTTACAATATTGTTCTGTGGGGCTGGGAAGGTGGCTCAGGGGTAGAGTGCTTGCCTTGCATGCCTGAGGCCTGGGTTCAATTCCTCAGACCCACCTAAGCAGAAAAAGCCATAAGTGACACTGTGGCTCAAGTGGTAGAGCACTAGCTTTGAGCTGAAGAGTTGAAGGAGTGCCCAGGCCCAGAGTTCAGGACCCATGACTCATTAAAATAAATAAATAATTGTTCTTTGGAAGGAAGAGCCTGAGTGTTAATGGTCAAATTAACATTTCTGCCATGCCAATATTCTGTGAACAAGGTATGGATTATGGTATTTTATGTGAGCATGTATACAATTATTTTCCTTATTCATGTAAGCAATCAAGATGTTTCATTTTTTTTTCAGAGTACAAAACAAAACCAAAACAAACAGCCTATCAGAAGTGTATAGAAGAAAGAACATATTTTGAATATGTAATACTCATGAACAAAATAGATGAGAATCTGAATAAAAGTTAAATTTGCCATATTAATCTGTGAAGAAATCTGTTAGGCACTAATTTGAGATGCTTAGTAGGTTCCTGGGTTTTGTTTTGTTTTGTTATTCTTTTCTCTCTCTCTCTCTGTGTGTGTGTGTGTGTGTGTGCTGGTCATCCTGCTTAAACCTTGGCCTGGGCTCAGTTCCTGCACTTTTCTCCCCAGAGCTAGTACTCTACAACTAGAGCCACAGCTCCACTTACTACTTGTAAATTCTTCAGAGATAAGAATCTCATAGATTTTCCTTTCTGGGCTGGCTTCGAATTAGGATCCTCAGATCTCAGCCTCAATATAATGAGGGCCATATTAAAGAGTATTTGGCCTTAAACTTAAACACCATGGAAAACTGTGCAGTGTTATACCTGACATGAGGGTGGAACAGTGTGAACAATTATACAATGGTTTTCAAAGCATAAAAGATACTTAAGTTACTGCCAGCCTTACAATAATATCTTTACGTTATTAAGTAGAACCTTGGCATACCCTAAAATTGATTGGTTTCATTCCTGGGCATATAACAAAGAAAAAATAGTTTGCTTGTGAAGATTGATGTAAGAATTTTCCTTGAAAATCATTTTTTCACATCTTTGTTACATATTCTATTGCTAAAAGGAACTTATTATGCTTGTATTACAGTCAGTTGGATGGAATGGGAATGATCAGCAGATTTGTTATTAGAAGCCATGCTTTTCTTTTTAGTCAGTATAAAAATATCTATCACACAGGGCTGAGAAGGTGGCTCAGTGGTGGAATGCTTGCCTTGCATGCATGGGGCCTTGAGTTCAGTTCCTCAGCACCACATAAGCAGAAAAAGCTGGAAGTGGTGCTGTGGCTCAAGTGATAGAGCACTAGCCTTGAGCTAAAGAGCTGAGGGACAGTGCCCAGGCCCAGAGTTCAGGCACCATGACTGGCAAAAAAAAAAAACAACCTATCACAAAGTTGGTTTTGGAATCTCTACTGACAACTTTTAATCTATTTATAATATTTTTATTCTTTGTAGTGTTCCTAGGGTTTGAATTTAGGGTCTTACCCATGCTAGGAAGATGTTCTACCAGTGGAACTATGCTTCTAACCCTAATACATGGATATTTAACCCTAATACATGGATATTTATGTCCACAATTATAGACTTTTGAGGTGATATGTCAAATTTCACCCTTTTCCCCATAGCTATTCAATTATTCCAACTACTGTTTATTGGAAGGATCATTTCTTTACTCACAATTTACTCTTTACAATGAATTATATGTTAATATAGGCATGGCTGCATTTCTGCATTCTCTGTTTCATTTATCTACCTTTGGCACAATACCACAGTACATTTGCGTTAATGCTATATTACAATTACTCCTACAACTTGGAAGCTCAAGTTTTCTATTGTCTCTCATATATAATATCCTAATCATTCTTGATTATTTCCAAGTTTCTTTAAAATTGTAAAATATATTTTCCCCTTTTTGTGAAATGAAACTATATTATATATTTGGTAAGACAGGAGAGAAATTGATAACTTCAATACTGAATGTTTCAAAACTACATATTCTTACATTTTCAGGCTTCCTTTAATTTTTATAATATTTTATCACTTTCTAGTTATAACTTACACATTTGTTTCATTATATTTGAATGTAAAAATAGAGATATTCAGCTTCTGGCTATTCAATCTAACACTAGTCTAGCTCATTATGAGAATGGGATTTTTCTGTATGGTCGTTTTTAAAACAGGGAAATTATTTTAAATTATCTGGATGAGTACCATCTAATCATTATTTACTTAGAAGCATGCATTATTTTTCTGGTGGAAGTCAGAGACATATGAAAACGAGTGGAAATGAGATGAGGCAGAATAAAAGGTCAGAGAGGTAAAACAGGAGACTAACTCAACCAACCATTCACTAGTTTGAAAGAAGAGATAGAGGGCAACAGACCAAGGAATATAAATAGACTCTAGAATTCAAGTGCCTAGAAGGAAACAAGGACCTTGATCTTCTAATTGTGTAGAGCTAAATTCTTCCAACATTTGAAATGAGCTTAGAAGTAGATTTGACTGTGGGGACCAGATAAAAGTCCAAACCCTTCCAACTTTTTATTTTGACCTTGAAAAACCTCCAGTGTAAACAAGAGGAGCTATTTTGTATCCTGGTGTTTGAATTGCAGAGTCTGGTTTAAATGGAGGCAATAGACAGTACAGTTTTCTTCATAATGCCATTTTTTCTAATTTTCAATCATATAAATATTCATTTGAGCTTCATTTGCTTTATTGTATTGTCTACAAATCTATACTATTCCTAACAATTATTTTTATTTGCAATGCATGCCAGGGATTAAACCCAGGGTCTTAAATATACTAGCCAAGTCTTCTACCATTGAGCTATCCTCAATTTCCTCTACTATCATGCTAGCAATGATGAAAAGGACATTTAAATTTGTCTCCCAAATCCAAATTAAAATTTTCAGTTTTTCACACTTAAATGTAATATGGAATGTTAAAATGTTAGTAACTATTAATAGACTAAGAAAATTACTTTTTTTTTACAAATTATTTATTTTATTTTTTAAGTTAATGTGGTATACAGAGGGGTTACAATTACATACATAAGGTAGCACATTTCTTGTTGAATTTGAATTTTCCGAATGTTCAGCAACTATTTTTTTGCATCTCAAAATTGACTTTGATATTTCTTTTTGTTAATATCCTTAATTATAGTACTCAACTTTATTATATTGGACTTATGCACTCAAATATATAATAAATTGTTTTCCTTTGTTTTTATGTTACTGGATTTTTAAATATTTCTATGAATGTGACAGTATTCTGTAAATTCTGCTTCTCATAATGTCTCTTTTATGTCTTGATGTCAAGGACATGATAATCCTATAAAGTCAGTTGGAAAATAGTTTCTTTCAGTCTCTTAAAGAGTTTGTTTCAAATTGATATTATGAGTTCCTTTGGTAGAATTTGGTTTAACGATATCATCTTTGCCTGGATTATTCTCTACTGGTTTTTTAAATTCATATTTTAAAACCATTCAATTTGTTTGTTAATGTTGCCCTTATTCAAAGGTAGAGAATACATGGTAATGTTTCCAACCTAAATTTTGATACCAATAATTCATATCATGTTGAGTATGTTTACACTTTGGTGGAGAGTTATTGTTTTGATGTATGCATTCACTGTTATATTAAAATCATGTTACACACATCTATTATAGTGAATGTAGGTAAAAATTGTGTCATCTAGATTTTTGAAACACACATTCTATAGCTACCAGCAGAAGTTATTTGTCTTAATTTAGTCCTCACTGTCGACATAAGGCCACAATATGTTTAGGAGAAACCACTCCTCTACTATCTTAAGTCTCTCAACGATTCACACCAGAAACTTACTGTGATCCTGTCAGATGTTTTGACTTTGATGAGTTTTGTGTTTTTGAGGAGTCGGGTATGACCTTGTGTAGTGGCCCTCTAAAAAACAGCTATTGTAAACAAAAGCCAAAGTAAGTGTTTGCTTCAAGTACTCTATAGTTTGTCTTCTACAGGGAGTTAGCAGTTTATAAAGACAATAAAACCCTTCCTTTTAAACTTTTTCTTAGTTGTTTTTCTCTTTACTCATAGGTTTTTTACAAAGCACACGAAATAACATTTACACATCCAGCTACAGTACAGTGTAGTTGTATATCATTAATCTGTGGTGACTACAAATAGCTTCAGTAATCCTTTTAGGGGTACTTGTGTGGGTGATAAAAAGAATAAAAATAGGTAATGGAGTTTGTGACAGGGTTGAGAAAGGCCACAAGATGGGTTTAAAATTCACCATCTTTTTCCTTGATATGATTTTGGGTAAATAAGTACTCATTTTGTGGCTTTTCATTGAACTTTATTTATATAGATTTTTAAATATAATAGACTTAAAATATCAAGTATATTTTATACAAACATATTGGTATGCTCTCTCTCTCTCTTTTTTTCTCTCTCTCTCTCTCACACACACACATACACACATACACAGGCACAGAGTGTAGCACCAATGGAATTACCACTTGATGAAGTTTGAGATATACAATAAATTAAGAGGAACTCTAGCCTGGCGCTGGTGGCTCACGCCTGTAATCCTAGCTACTCAGGAGGCTGAGATCTGAGGATCGCGGTTCAAAGCCAGCCCGGGCAGGAAAGACCATGAGACTCCTATCTCCAATAAACCACCAGAAAACCAGAAGTGGCACTGTAGCTCAAGTGGTAGAGCGCTCGCCTTGAGCTGAAGAGTTGAGGGACAGCAGTCAGGCCCAGAGTTCAAGCCCCACGGCCGACAAAAAAAAAAAAAAAAGGAACTCTAACAAATAGATTTATTTTTTATTTACTTGCTTAACTTTTACAGTTTTGGGAGACCTTTCAAATGTAATCTAGTTTGTTATTCAGGCAGAGTTTCATCTATTCCTTTCTATTTTGATAGGCTTTACCCTATAGGGCAAGGAACCATGGGATGCTTTTCACATACAGCCTCAGAAATTTGTGACATAAATCCACATGTCTTCACTGACTCATACAACATGCTATGAAAGAGGTTACAGGAAATATCCCTTCAGTTCTTATTGTCACAAATCTTCACTTGAACTATTGCTCCATATGAACACTTAGATCTAGGTGATATGACTGCAAAGCCAATCAACAGTGTTTTCATTTATTCAAGTTATGCATATTCTTGCAAATGACCACATGTTGCTTTTGACAAGTATAGAAGGAATGCCAGAATTGTGATGGCTCTTCTTTAGTAGATCCTAACTTCTTTTTTCTTTTATAAAATAAGCTTTGAGTCTCTGAACTGATTCTAGTTTGGAAATTAAATGAGTCATGTTGTTTCTTTATTGTATGACGATTCAAGAAAAACTTTATTTTAGCAAACATAAACCTACTTTAGTATTTTTCACATGTGTGGTAAAATAAAATCTAAATACACTGCCCATATTAAAATTTTAAGAATGACATGATTGCTAGTCACCTTAAATTATACCTTTCTTGTTAACTTTCAGATTCTGTCTCTGTCTTGGTAACCATACCTACATTGTATTAAGGAAGTTTCTACCATCTCCATTCTGGCATTCCATAATTCTATTTTCAGAAGGAAATCTAGAGTCCCATTTTTATTACAACACTACCCATACTGATCTTTATTCATAAGCCTACAGCAGACAGAAACTAAAGCAATTTTAAGGAAAAATGGACCACTTCTTAGTTTGTGATTCCCAAAATTTTAATGTCCTTTGTGCTTTTATGGACATAATTAGAGGCATATGAATGAATTACCCATCATAAGTCACTTTCAGTAGTCTCTTCTCAAAAGTATTTTATTTCCATCTTCTGAATTATAGTAAGGGATTTCCAACGGTTCAACCTCATCCTATGGAGTTCACTTCTGTTTACATACCAATCAGCATCCAATGTCACAATTAGAAATGTTTTCTGGTGTGCAATATGAAAATCAATAAAAAAATCCACTTAAAATCATGCATGAGGAGAAATCCAAGCATTCCTAAAATTATTTGCTAACCTATCCCTTTCATAAAACATGTTTTGTATTTTTTTCCAATAGAACGATCAAATTTTTGAAATGCTTTTGGTAGATAAGTTTTATTTTCCTGGGCATAACATCATATTTTCCTACTAGATTCTTTTTCAGAACTTGATGCCAGTTAAAATTCTAGGAAGCCATGAGGAGTGGAATATGAAGTGAAAGGAGGATTTGCATGAAGAGAAAATTACAGTTACCTTATAACTAGTAGTGATTAGAGAAAACATTCCTGCCTTCCATCAGAGGCCACATGAGCTAGAGGGAAGGGAATTGTTCTACTTAAAGATAAGTTTGGAACATTTGGAGCCATCTAAATGATTTCAAATGTCCTTAATCTATGGTTCACACTTTTAACATTGTAGTAGTAAATTGAACTTACGATGTCATAGATTATGAATTCATAGAATTTGTTTTCATGTCTGATTTTTAGCTCTATTAGCTCTATAGTTTTAAAGAGGGACTAGATTATTTGAGGGAAATGATAGAAAATAGTCATAGAATTATATATAGAGATGGTAGGCGAAAAACAAAGGAGAAGGCAACAATATGTGATAAAAAGTGTACTCATTACCTTGCTCATGTGATTGTAACCCCTCTGTACAGTATTTTCACAATAAAAAACTTATTTATATAAAAGAAGCTACACGTGGCAATATTTGTTCTTGGTGTACTTTAGAACAAACTGTACAATATTATATTTCATCTAATAATGACATTCTCAAACTTTTTCATAATGTTACATCTTTATAGGCTCAGAGGATTATTTTTATGCTGGTCCTGGAACTTGAACTCAGAGACTAGGACCTGTTCTGAGCATTTTTGGTCAAGGTTAGCATTCTAGCACTTGAGCCACAGCTCTACTTCTGACATTTTGGTGGTTAGTTGGAAGTAAGATCTCAAAAACTTTCCTGCCTGCAGGAATTGCAATCCTCAGATATCAGCCTCTGGAGTAGCTAGGGTTACAGGTGTGAGTCACCAGTGCCCAGCTCTAGAAGGTTTGTTTGTTTATTTACTAAGATTCCTTTCTGTAGAATGGACCAGTTTCCAAATAGGCAATTTTAACCCAAATCATCAAACTTGGGCTAAAATGAAATATATCCCCAAACCATTTCTAAACCAGTGAAAATATAGGGGTTACCTAGAATTATTTTGGTGTATTGTATGGTCAACTTAGAGCAGTTTTGAGAAATGACTGTCAAAATGCTGATAGCAAGCAATATTGAAATTAAAGGCTGATTTGGGCATATGTAAGTAAATAAACATCCTATGGAACCTAGTTTGTTTCATTTGCCATTTATTTCAATAAGATACATGTTCATAATAAAAATAATAGATTTATATACATTGGTATTAGCTAGTCTTCTAAAACTATGCATTTTAAAGCTATGTGCAATAAAACATATTCACTAAGGTCATAGATAAGAATTTGTGATATAAAGACACTTTTTAATTTTGAATGAAGTAATCTATCTCCTAGAAAGAACTTTTACATTTTACTGATTTGTTCATCATTGGTTTTGTTTATATAAAGCATCCTTTATCACTGCTGCTGTTTTCTTTTGGGAGCATGATAATATTCAGTAGCAACATGGACCATGGATATAATAACCATTCCAGCACTATAAGATTCTTAGTTTAACATTCTTCTAACATGAACAAATAATGAAACCATTTTAACCACGATCTTTCTGAAATCTTTACATTTTTTGGTCACTCAAAAATAGCTTTATTCTTTTCGAATGCTGAGACATTAATACTTTGTGGAATATATACTATACCTAAAGGTTTGGTTCAGGTTGGATCTCTAATTTGTTCGTAAGGGATAAGTCTACTTTTGGGGGGCTTTAGTTTTCCGTATGAAATAAAGGGGGTAATTGGATACTTCTTGTCTTTGTGCTAAATTTAGTTCTCTGTAATTCTGTAAACTTTTGTGAAACTATTCCCCTCATACATTCATCTAAAGTGTCATTGTAATATTTCATAAAAAGCCTAGATCTCTATATCTCCCACTCAAAATCAGATAGTAATATATAAATGGCATTAAAGTTTATCCTGCAGTGAAAGGAAAAACAATCTAAAAATTTTAAGTATTAAACATGTATTTAAAGTTTTAAAAATTATATTGGACAATTAAAATCCTCCCTGAGCAAGACATAATTCCTTTCTTAAAATATAGAAAATGTAAACAAAATTGATTAACTTTTGATGAGAAAACTCCAATATCACCATATATTATTTACAACAACAGCTTTTAGATTTTTGTATGAAATATGATTTTTAAAGTTAAAAATACATATTAGTAAGATAGGGAACCAGAAATTCTAATACACAATATGTAATCCTAGGAGAGAATATATATATATATATATATATATATATAATTATACCAAACTATATATAGATGTATTTTTTTCTTTGACTCTTAAACTCCAGGATGATATTCACTGGATATGTTAATAAACATAAAATATAGTGAATAAGCAGATATGTTGTCTTCAGCATCATCAAGACTAAATATTAGAAGAAAAAGGGGAAGAGTAGGAAAACTAAAAAAAAGCAGTATTGGTATGATTTCCTCAACTAAACTGCCTACAACAAAGCACCTGATGTTGCTTATTATTGAATTTCACTGATTTTGGTATACGTATTTTGCAGTAATTAATGTAACAGAAGCCTGGATGATTGGAATAATTGGGAAGCAGTTTTGTCGCCTGTATTAAAAACATCAACTCAGATTTGTGGAATAATTGTCAGCCATTTAAGAAAGTATCCTGAGATAAATCCTTGGTTTATAGGGGTTAAAGGGTTTTCACATAGTCATTTAGGGTCACCTGGTGAATTTGATATATTGAGGAATATGATAAAAGGAGATGAATAACTTTACCTGTCAGCTGGTCACCAGTGGCTCGCACCTATAATTCCTAGCTGCTCAGAAAGCTTATCTGAAAGGTCATGCATGGTTCAGTGTCAGCCTCAACAGAAAAGTTAGGTAGCTTGCATTTCCGAACTAACCAGCAGAAAGCTAGGGTAAAAATATGGTCTATATCTTAGCTATGGTGAATAATTCTGAGATAAACATAGTTGTGCTGGTAGCATTAGTATGGCCTTATTTGTGATCATTTGGGTAAATACCCCAAAGTGGGAGTGTGGGGTCATAGGGGAGCTCTATATGGAGCCTTTTGAAGAACCTCCATACTGTTTTCCCTTGATGATCCTGTACTGATTTATCTAAAAGATTTTCCCCCATATTGGTGCTTGATAATTATTGGCAATGATTTCTAAGATATGTGAGTGAAGCACAGTGACAAGTGCTACTAACTCATTTGTTTGTCCAAACAGAAGAAAGCTCACAACTTTTTGAGCTCTGTCTTATCTCAATTCTCAAAAAATTGTCCTAATGTTTTTTTAAAAAGTGTCATTTATGGTAACCTCCCAATATTTATGTAAAAGCTTTTATGCAAAAGGAGTTTTTAAATGAAAATATTAAGAAGTGTCTGCATAGTTAAAGAAAGCATTCCCAGAACCAATCGAGAATTGAAAGAATGGAAGAAAATCTTTGCTAGCTATTCAATGGATAAAAGATTAATGACCAGAATATACAATAAACTGAAAATAAACAGTAAAAGAACAAATAATCTCAAGGAACCCATGGTCAGTAATTCTAAACCATTCAAGAGGCTGAGATCTGAAAATCATGATCGTAGACAGGCGGGGCAGGAAAAGTCTGTGAGACTCTTATCTCCAATTAACAAACAAACAAACCAGAAGATTATAGTTGTGCCTGAAATGGTAGAGTGTTGAAGGGGAAAAAAAAGGACTGGACTGTCACACACACACACACACACACACACACACACATGCATGCACACACACACATGCACACACACACACAAAAGGGGGGAACAATTAGAACAGAAATAGAAGCACATATAACTAGTGGACTCAGAGAGCAAAGTCTAACATTTTATTCAGAAAGGAAAGATGCCACTAAAAACTACACTGAGATTCTCACTGCAGGTAGAATGACTAGATGAAGGAAACAAATAACAAATGCTAGTGAAGATGTAAGAGGAAACAGAACCTTCATATGTTGTTGACATAAATCCAAACTAGCCAACTATTAGGAAAGTCAGTATGAAGATCATCCTAAAAACTAAAAATAGACCTGCCCTATGATTACTCTTGAATATAAATCTGAAGGAGTGTGAATCGCTGTACAAGGTAGGTACCTTCATACTAACGTTTACGGCAGTTATTTTTTTCACAATAGGCACAAACAGGAATCAGCTGAGGTATCCAACAACCAATGATTGGATATATAGTATATAGAATATCACTCAATCATAAAAGAAAATAAGTTTGTATGAAAGTCAATTGAATTGGAGATACTCATATTGAATGATATGTGCTCTCTAGGCAAAAAGTCACATTTTCACACATTTTTGCAGAATCTTGATCTAAAAGACACACACACACACATACACACATATATATATATATATATGTATATAATATGGTTGTATATGTGTGTGTATATGTAATAAATGTAACTGTGGGAGTATTAGTGTTATAAGGGGAAAAGAGGAGAGAAAAGGGAACATCAAAGAATGAAGAATATTAAACTATATTGACTATGTATGAAGAAAGCATATAGAAACTCACTGACAGTCATTGAACAATACAAACTAAAAGGAACAGTAATAGACTATAGATAGAATTAATCAGGCTAGTTATAATATATGCACAACTGAGTTACCATGATGAAATTTCTTTGTACACTTAATATACACTAAAAAAAGAATGGAAAAAAGGAAAGAAAGTAACACAGGATGTTGGGAGGAGACACTAATGGGATGAGGGAGGAAATAGAGAGACTGATCAGTACCGAACATAGCCCAAGTACTTTATATGAAAGTGTGAAAATAAAACAATGAAACTTGTCGAAATGGTTTCAAGAAGAGTTAATGTAGGACAGAAGGGTAGAGGAGGAGTATGATAAGAGTGCTTTGTATGTATATATGGAAATATTAAAATTAAAATGCCCTTGTACACCTAGTATATGGTTATTAAAAGTCAGTAAAAAGAAATATATTAAGACAAGCAGAAACGTTCAGATACGTTGATGTTAGGCTAAATGAACCCCAAGTTAAGCACTCAAATGGCTTTTTTTTCTTGCTATTGTTTCTAACATATTTATAAGATGATTTCTTTGTTGCTTTGTATGTCCCTCCCGCACAGTATCACTCCTGTTTTCGCTATATTTGATGTTTGTATAATTTGTGGAGGGGAAGGGAAAAAACAAATTGTTTAAATAGGGATAAATAGGACCCATTGCAACGATGAGATGTACAAGACGTTATGTAGAAAAATGAACTTTACAACTTTGGTGCAGAGGGGGGGTGTTAATGGGAAGGGATGGTAAGGGGAAACAAAGGAGGAAGCAACAATGCTTGATAAGAAATGTACTCATTGCCTTGCTCATGTAATTGTAACCCCTCTGAACGGTATTTTCACAATAAAAAAAATTGAAGTATACCTCCAGTAGACCATATTTGTAAATTGCTGTTTCCTTTACCAAAAAAAAAAAAGAATAATGCAAGTAAGGAAATAAGGAAACTTGGGTGTTCTTACTGACAACAGCTCTATGTGGTGAATATATGATATTGTATTCTATTCATTAATACAGACTATAACTTTAACAACAAGGATTTGAGAAGACTACAATGATCCCCATCCGTTGTGCTTCCTTAGAGTGAAATCTTTGTATACTTCTGGTGAATCATTCCTAGAATTTTAGAGCCTACCATCAGCTAGGTGCGGTGAGACAAAGGAACAAAATGAAACTATAATAGACATCAAAGTAAATCTTTCATATCATTGTAAACTTATGTACTTAAGTATTCCCATCTGTTCTCATCTATAAAATGATGAAAGAGACATGAAACGTTTATTCCTTGGGTGGGCATGGTAGTATACACCTACAATTCCAGCTCCTCAAGGAGCAAGAGA
Organism: Dipodomys ordii; assembly: GCF_000151885.1. Classification (NCBI taxonomy): domain Eukaryota; kingdom Metazoa; phylum Chordata; class Mammalia; order Rodentia; family Heteromyidae; genus Dipodomys; species Dipodomys ordii. The sequence goes on from NW_012267325.1 coordinate 5,289,106, forward strand.
TTCAGAAGATTGTTGTATGAGGATAGCTTTGGCAAAGAAATTAGCTACATTGTCATGACAACAAATAAGTCAGATATCTCCTTATGCACTTGTAATTCCAGCTACATAGGAAGCATAGATAGGGAAATTGTAGTCTCAAATCATACATCAGGAGAAAAAAGTAAGATTCTACTCAAAAATTAAATAAGGCAAAAAGTTCTGGGGTACATGACCCAAATGGTCTGCCTATCTACCAAGTACAGTGCTCTAATTTCAAGCCCCCATGCAATACAAAATTAAGTAAAAAATCTATTTCTATACACAGATATATAGATAGACACATATACAATAGCATTCTTTCTTTGTCTTTGCTTGGGCACATAACAAAAAATATTATTTCTATCTTATCTTGAGTACAATGAAGGCCAATCTTGAGAATCACGCACTATCTCTTTCATGTGCTTAAGTGGTTGATTTTTTTCACATATTACATAATTTTCCACAGTGAGATGTGACTAGACAAATTACTACTAACAAGGAATATTTGAGCTAAATGGAACTTTATTTTTATGGTCTGTTTTAAATTGTTAAACATTTTAATTATAGATATCAACACATTAATTGTACATATTTTGTTACATTTATATCCATGCTTTTTATCATGCTTTGATCATGTCTATCTTTTGTGCTTCCCTCTCCCCTTTTCTTCCTTCTTCGGCTCCCGCCCCTGCCCCTGCTCTACTCTCAGGTACTTTACTTATTCATTCATTTGTTTTTAGTTTTAATAGCCATTTAAAGATTTATTTGTTTTTAATTTTATTGTAAAGATGTTGTACAGAGGGGTTACAGATACATGAGTAAGGCAATGAGTACATGACTTGTAGAGCACTGTTACTCCTTCCCTTGTTATTGTCCTACTATCCCTTCCCTCCCCCACCTCCCACATTCCTTCTCCCCAAATCCCCCCTCCCCCAGAAGTTGTAAAGTTCGTTTCCAATATACTGTCCTGTGGATACCCTTGTTGCAAAGGGTCAACTTGTGTCCTTGTTTCAGAGATTGATTACACTGAGCCTGTAATTAAGTTGACTTGATTGGTGTTTAGAACTTCTAAATAGAAAATTCAATGTAACAAATGTTTACTGAGCACCTATTTAAAGAAAAGTCCTTTGTGGCATAGTGGAGAAATTAAAGATGTTTTATAATTAAAAACAAATTTAGAATCCAAGTGCCAATGTTTCATGCCTATAATCTAGCTATTCAAGGAGTTTCCGTCTGAAGGCTCATGGTTTGAAGCCAGCTTGGGCAGGAAAGTTCACTAGACATTGTATCTAGAATAAGCAGCAGATGCATGGATCAAGAGGTTAGCACCCATGTTTTCCACTTTTGTAATTATAAAAATGGTCAATAAGACATTAGACTGTTTATTTCTTATTCTGTTCTGAATAATCCATAATAATCTGATTAAAGTTAACTGAAAATGGCTTAATATTGAAGCCAAGATTTTTCTGCTGTATAGAGTGTTTTATTTCCTATTATAATAGAATTCACAGCATTGTTTTTGAATACATATTTGCTATAGTTATCTAATAAAATACTTTGTAATCAATAAGCTCATTGATTGAGAGATGACTAAAGAGAAAAATAGAATTCAAATGAGATGTGATAATGTGAAACATATAAACCATGTAATTGGACCCCTAAATAATTTATTCTAAACTTAAAATGAATAGTCAGCATATAATGTCCCCTTTCCTACAAGTAGGACAATTTCTGTGAATCGTCACATCTGCTTATCAGTGTTTTGTAGGGGAAATGTCCATCTGCTTGAGTCTCTAATTAGACACATTACCATTACCTCTTTTATTAGGGGGTTATTTTTCATGAAAAAATGTAAATTCTGAAAGCCACAAAATGCCAAACTTTAAATTGATTGGCTAGTGTAAATATATTTTGAATTTAACTCCTATGGTAAAGATTTGATTGGAAGAATACTCTAGGTAACGTTTATTATAAATATGCTTTCTTGTCCTTTAAATGAAAGGAAGCTATTTTCTTTATTGAAGTTCCAGCCTCTGTGATTTTTTTTTTTTTTTGGTCAGTCGTGGGGCTTGAACTCTGGGCCTGGACGCTGTCCCTCAGCTCTTCAGCTCAAGGCGAGTGCTCTAACACTTCAGCTACAGTGCCACTCTGATTTTTGTTAAAGACTTTTTTGTCAAAAATGAGCCTTCCAGATTTTATCATTAATGCTATTGGAAATACTGAGCCACATATTTCAGGTTCTAATTTATTGAAAATTAATATGCAATTTTTAAAAATTCAAATAATTAAATTTGCTTCAGGTTAATCCAGAGTTGTCTATCAAATAAAACAGAATTTAAAATGATTCTTTTACATGCCAGAAACATTAAGTAGAAAGTATGTCACCTCTCAAGACACTCATTCAAGACTAGTGTTGTGAACAATTGCTGACATTTAATCAGATTATTAAAAGGTAGACAAAATTAAATCATTAATCATTTTCAAAATTATAAAATCTTATAGTATACTCTCAAATTGTTGTTTATATCCATACCATAAAAATCTATGTTTTGTTAAATCTATGGATACACAAAATGAATGCCATTCTTTCCTACTAGTGATGGCTTAAAACTTTGATATGCAATGGACACTAGTTAAATTTTATGTTTCTCTTATTTGAAGGATAAATTGAATGTAAAAGAGCTCCTGAACTGTGATGTGTCTAAGAAAATTAGGTCATTTCAACAAATGTTTTGAAAATTAGGTTCTGTTGAATATGACTTAATCATTACACAGCATAGTAAATATGGAGGAGAGACTTACCTACCTTCAATGAACGTTTGTTCAATTTGGTTGAATCCCACTCTCCTCAGTGGCTTCTTGTAGCACCTCAACATTAGCTTAATTGTGTAAAAACAACTACGTGGGAAATTTGATTTCCAAGATTTCATGATCGCAGTTGTCTAAGTTGTCACTAATTGAAGCATTAAACTTTCCGCACTGTTTTCTTTTCCTTTTTGGCCATTATGCTAGGGATATATAATTTCTGCTGATTTAGGTATATTATGTCAGGGTAGTAAGTATGCAATTAGCTTTAGTTTAAGTGATCACAGCATGCTATAAATAAGATTCTTAATTGTGTTTGCAAGATTAAAATTCAGCCTCATTGTTTTTCCCCCTTTATTTCTTTGGTGGCATTGTGGTATATTCACATTGCTACCTCTAAATGAATGTCAACTTGTTTTACCTCGACTGCAGCCGATCGATACTTCATTAGGCTGAATTGTCTTGTGCCCATGCAACCTTGAAGCTGTGGCTTAATTACCACCCGTATTATGCAGTGGCTCAGAGAGCTGTGCTCAGCTGTGTCAGTTCTGAAAAAAAAAATTTTTTTTAAGCCACGATGTTACCTTGGTCTAGGAAAAATAGTCACTTGGTTTTAAAAAAATAGTAATATTTGGTAAATTAAGCATGAAAGACTTAAAAAATCATTGAAACACACAAATATAACAAATTCACATTTGAAACAAACTCGTATTATCTTACAACACCCTTTGAAGGGAAATATAATTTTCATGATCAAGCCATTGTGTGGTAAAGCTAATTTAAAACTAATGGCAAATTGCATTCATATGAAAGAGAAGAGGGGAAGTGCAGCGGCATGGCAATCATGAGAAATGACATCCCTTGTCCAAGAGTCATTTTTCCTCACTAGACTGATTTGTCATCCTCACTTTTGACATTTTTCATCCTGCTATGAAATCACACTGACAGAATAAGATATTTCAAGACTTAACAGCAGGCCACAGAAGATGGTTTTGTGCCTCCATTTATTTCTTTGGTTGGCTGTTTCAATTTTTATTTTTAAACCAGTAAAAATCTGGACATACAAAACTTAGTTCTTCCCAAATATTATCTGTTAAACAACTTCCCAGTAATAAAACAACACCTTTCATAATAAAAATGTGAAGTAATATGAAACATTCCTTAATTGACAACCTATCTCTCTACTGCTCATATTCAAAATGTACCAAAATACCACAAGTTTTGTTTGGCATGTCATTAAATGAATGATTGAACAGATTCAGCAGTTTATACTGAGGTCCTGGATTTGAAATGGCCCTTGGAAATAATGAATCAAAACAAGGATATCGTTCACCACCGTACGGTGCCACAGAATTCAGATAGGAATTTGGCCTTAGAATGTGGATCAGTTTCCTAAGGCCATCATACTAACAAAGTACCACAAATTGTCTCACAGCTCTGGAGGGGAGAAGTCTGAAGCCAAAGGTATCAATGGGGCTGTGCACTCTTTGAAACCTGTAGAGGAACGCCTTCTTCCCTCTTCATAGTATCTGGTGGGAAGCCAGAAGTCCTTTTATTCCTTGCTTGTAGCTGTAGGACTAATCCTACCACATACTAGACACAAATTGGACCTTTAGGAGAGTCTCTAGAGCTTGAATGTCAAATGGGGTCCTTTTGTCTCTCTCCTCTGCTTCTTTCTACTTCCTTTTTCCTTCCTTTCTTCCAGAAGCATGTACTGAAGAATTGCCTATTCCAAGACATGAAACTATTATTTATGGATATTTGAATCAATAAAGAAACTTTCAAGTACCTCATAGTTTTTTTCACAGACACAATGGAGGAAGCAGTTATGAACATCTACAAAGTTCCCTAAAACACTTTTTGGTTTCTACTGACTACACAAATCACTTGAGGATCTTGCTACAATTGAAAATGTGTGGTCCAGGATGCTTCACTCCAAACATATACATCCAGGTGAAGCCAATACTATTGTTTTGTGGCACATATAAACAGCAAGTTCACAAGCTACATACAGAGGAGAAATGATCAACTACCTTGCTAAAGAGCTAGAAAACTTGTAAAGAACATGGTTATTTGTGAACCCTGTATTAAAGATCTAGAGAGGATTGCCATAAATAGTAAGGAGTCAAAGGCATCAAAAATGGTAAAGAACTATGATGTAAGAGGAATGAAAAGTCTAGAATGAGAAGGGAACCATATCGGGGGCTGATAGATGCTTGCTGAGTTGCACAGAAGATTAAGGAAGGTCAACTTTCTGTATTCAATGGGGAACCACAAGTATATTAAACACAGGGACCTCATATCAAGGTAAGATCTGGTAAGCACTTAGAAAGTGTTCAGAAAGTGCTCGTGGTGTGCTGAGTCTTACTCTTCCCAATTCTACTACTGAGAATGCACTACTGCAAATGGAAATGCTGAGGCTCTACTGGCTTTGCATTGCAATGGACAGGCCATTCCTCAGCAAGCAAATCATCTCTGCAAGAGGAGAGGTGCTAAAGAGGAGAAAGGGTCCTAAAGAGGAGAAAGGGTCCTAAATACCCTGGTATATTATTAAATATAGAAGTTGGTATCACATTTCTGATTATAAATGTATTAAAGGTACATATTTTCCTCTGTTCCTTCATGTGTGTATATGTCATATATGTCACTATGGTGTATATATACATATATATATATATATACACACACACATACACACACACACACACACACACACACACACACACGCCATAGTGAGAGGAGCATGGTTTAAAGAGTAATGGAAAACAAAACAAAATAGAGAAGTGGTTGTAGAAAATACCATATATTCTAAAACTAAAGAAAAGGCAGGGGAAGAGGGGGAGAGGAAGAGAAAACAACAGCAAATGATGTGGTGTGTGTGTGTATGTGTGTGTGTGACAATACTGTGTGTCACAACAGACCAGAAATGCAGAAATCTAGGTTTCCCTTTGAGGTGGTAGGAAGGCAACACAGGCAGCCAAACCCTGTATTTTTGGAAATAGAGTTGCTGATGTAGAAACTTTTGTTGAATAGGTGCATAAAGATTAAATTAAACTATGACATCCCTACTGTAATAGTAGAGGGAGGTTGAAGACGCAGGTACCTGGAAATGATGAATAGGACTGTAGACTCCTGGATATAAGGCAAACCTAAAGAATGACGATGGGAAGGTGAATAAAAGTCCATGTTCTGAAGAGTGAGATCTAATTTTTGTCCTATATAGTGCTGTTCTCCCATTTAGTTCAGTGAACAGGGAGATCTAGACAAAAAGAAAGTCATTTTTTGATTTACAATTGACATCAAAGAAAATAAAAACACAAACATCTGAAATAGATTACTAAATAAAGACTTCCAAAGGATCTACACATAATATAATGGGCTGTCTCCTCAGTCCCTTCTTTTTCTGTGTGTGCTAATACTAGAGCGTGAAGATGGTACTTAGAATCTATCTCTTAGTATTTTTACCTAAAGGCTAGCACTCTACTACTCAAGAAACAGCTCCACTTCCAGCTTTCTGATGGCTTATTGGATGTAAGAATCTCAAAAACTTATCTGGGACATTGGGAGAGAAACAAAAGAAGGAAAAGTAAAAGAAAGGAAAGGAAAGGAGACAAGACAAGCAAAGAAATAAAAGAAATGAAAAGAGAAGAAAAGGAAAGAAAAAATGAAAAATGCACACGTCCACAATGTGTGGCTGAAGTAGTTATAGATTCCTAGAATTCTCAACAAGTAAAGACCAATCAACATTATCATCAACACTATGTACATACATACACTCAATGCCTTTCCCATGTACATAGAATACAGTAATAATAAAAGTCTAAATAAACATAAAATCTGATTTTAATTTTTAGTTTTAAGAAGTCAAATGATAACTTCTAAAGGAAAGAATTTAAATAATAGTTGTATTAGTAGCTTTAGTAGTATTAGAAGCTTGAAGTTGCACCTCAATAGGAAAGGAGCAGAAGCCAAAAGTTGAAATTCAGGAGGAGCAGGGGACACATTTGACATGCGAACTTATGTATAGTTTACTACTTTGAAAATAGTAGCAATGTATTTTCAAAATCTTGGGTCCAAACTAGAATGGAATAAGCAGAGAAACATACAAGAAACTATCTAAGCAGGGAGTCATGTTGGATGAAGTGGGAAGGATAGTCTTTAGTAAAGGAAGGAACATGTGAACTTCTCTTCAGGAAAAGAAAGACCCAACCTGGCAAAAGAAGAAAAGGTCTTGAAGTCCACAGCAGTGGCAACACAGAGACTGTGACCAGAAAGATACTAGGCTACAGTGGAGGGAAAGAGCATTCTCAAGAGAATGTGTAGCATGATGAATGATGGTGTGTGGTTCTGCAAGTGTATACAATGTAGGCAGGAAAAGGAGGTGGCTAAAGGCACTGTTCTTCCTATTGATTAATTTAATTGAAAAATCAAGAGGAAGCTGTTGAAGACTATATAGCTGGGGCCTATGTGTGACATGGAAGATTCTAAGAACCAGAGGGTGAAGTAGGGGGTAGAAGCCATCATCTGTTTTGAGGTAGAGGTATAGATGTAAAACCAGGAATGTGTTTAGTAGATTCCAGCTCTAACAAAGAGAAAGCATAGGAAAAACTAGATGGGGTAGAAAGGTACAGACTGGTGAAAACAGACTGGAAATCGGGTTTAGAAAGAGAATTTGCATGACCTAGTAACCAATCTGCTAGTGAGAATGGATGGAAGAGTACTGGTGGCTCAAACGTTTGCAGGTCTAGATTTGATCAGTCAATGCTCTTAAATTTTCTCAATATATTTGAAACTTGAAAAGTCTTTTCTTAACAAAAAGTTATTTCACTAGACACATTTTTGACAGCAGAAAGTACTGAAGCCACCCAGTAATTCTTGGAATCATTCTACACTTTTCAAATGAGATCTGTCAGAAACTATTTTCTTTACATTTGGTCCTTAAATCAGATTAAAGTGCCCAGGTTATTAAAATATTGCTTAGCAGTAGGGCTGTTATTCTTTGATTCTCACAGACTAGTGAAATTGAAGTCAACTTGATTGAAACGTTTTCCCTGAACTCACATATTTCAGTTGTATACACCTTCTGGTATTCCCCAACTTTCTCATTCCCCTTTGCCTTGACTCCATTTACAATAATTGCAAAGTGTTGCTTCTGGTCTTTCAGTCCTTTATCCTCTTCAGTTTGGACTGCCTGTATTAAATGTCTTACTCCACCATTTGCTTAACATTGGTTAGCCATAGAATGCTCATATGGAAAGCTAAAATGGCTTACCAAACTCGCCATAGTGAGTTTTACCTATGGACATTTGTGTGTGCAATGTTCTAGGAAACTTCCCTCGGTGTGCAGCACTCAGGTTTTGGTTTGTCTGTTTTGGTTTTCTGCTACATTGGTTAGGAACTATTCACAGGCTATGCAAGGTTCTATGTTGCCATTATACTTCCACAGCTTGTCCTGGAGTGGAAGGCCCTAAAATCCTGTTTTCCCAAGGGTACAATGGCCTTTGCAAAAATGGTTTCCCTGTTATTACTAAATTGTAATGCTCTCAAGAGATTCCAAGATGTTAAAACTAAGGAATAGTTTTGCTAAAAATTAAACATTTCCTTGGCCTGAATCACCCAGCTTGCTTCATAAGCTGTTGGTTTATGACATCCTTTCTCTCCATGTTGGTTGGTTGTGTCTTTGCTCTGTGAGCAAGGTTGTGCTATCATCTGAAGACATCACAGAATATTCTGTGACTTCTGCTTTGAGAGACTATCTCTTTTTGAATCCTCCCCACTGTTGAGTTTTTAGGAGTTGTACTAAATGTTAGGTTTTTAAAAAGAGTTGGCTGAGTAAGAACCACACCACACATGTGGTATTCAGGTAAGGGGGAGGTTTATTCAGTGGAACTGCTGGCACCAGGCCAGGTTGGCACTCCATGCGGCTGGGAAAGGCCTGGGAAAGAGGGCATCTGGCCCTGGGCTAGGCTTTATCTGGGTTAGGGGCGGTAGGGGAGGGAGAAAGGTGTGGCCACATCAAATCTAGATGTGACCTCAGCGGATGCAGATGTGACCTCTTTCAGGTGTACCAGTTGCCTAGGTAATGCTGGGCAGAGACTTTGCTTTGAGGAGGGTGGAGTCTGCTCGCCATCCAGGAGCAGACCTTACACTAAAGGGTTTGTGTCATCAAGTTTTCCTATTTACTTCTACTATGTTACAGTACCTGGAAATTTTATGAGTTAGTTATGCTAAGTGGTTTCATTAATGTAAAGACTTGTTATTCTGTAACTCTGTCATGAAGTTTCTGATTGTATATTATCAAAGAAAACTCCATTCTTTTCAATGCTTCTACGATAGTCTGTGACTGTGAACTTATTGTTTGCATGGTAGTTTAGTTTTATTTTTCTTTGTTTTCCATGGTTGTGCTTGTAACATTCAATAGTCTAATACATCATATATAACATATGACCTATTGTAGAGTGCGTTCCTTTTCATAAATGCATATATGTAAATATGCATATATTTATATATAAACAACTAGTATGACTATCACTTGTAGGTTTTAAAAATAATTTTATTGGGGCTGGGAAGGTGGCTCAGTGGTAGAGTGCTTGCCTTGCATGCATGAGGCCCTCAGTTCGATTCCTCAGCACCACATAGGCAGAGAAAGCTGGAAGTGGGGCTGAGGCCCAAGCGGCCGAGCGCTAGTCTAGAGCTGAAGAGCTGAGGGACAGTGCCCAGGCCCAGAGTTCAGGCCCCACGACCGGCAAAAAATAAAGAAATAAAGAAAGAAATATAAATAATTTTATTGATGCATAACTTATACACCAAACAACTTACCCATTTTAAGACCATTTTAGTAGATTTGCAGACTTGGGCAACAATCAGCTCAGACTCACTATGGAAGATTACATAAGCAGTCTTTCTCCATTCTCATTTATCTTTGTGGCTTTTGGATTTTGGTTATTTCTTACAAGCACAAATCTACTTTTGGGATTTTTCTGTTTTGGATATTTTATATAAAGGGAATTGTAAAGTAAGTGTGTGACAGCCTATTGTTCTTTAGGTATAGGGCTCTAAGGCTCATCTACATGTTAACATGCATATATAATTTATTTTTATCAATCTTTAATAATACTCAACTGTATCCATCTACCACATATTATTAATCTGTTCATTAGTTATTATTATTATTACTATTATTATTATACTGGTGTATGGTGTATTACATATTATATATGTGTATATATATATAATTTTTTTCTCATGCTTGCTAGGCTGTCTCAACACTCCTAAACCAAACATAGCTTTGTTTTTCACTGGTTATCTACCTCCCACCTAGGAGTGATCCTGAGCTGTAGTCCACTTAATTTCATTTTTTCTTCTTTCTTTTTTATTCTACCACTCTTTGTCTCCCACTCCCTCTCTTTCTTTTAGCTCTCTAACATCTCTGTCTTTATCTCTGTCTTTATCTCTGTCTCTCTGTCTCTGTCTCTGTCACTGTCTGTCTGTCTGTCTGTCTCTATCTCTGTCTCTGTCTCTGTCTCTCTCTCTCTCTTTCTCTTTGTAGCAGAGTCTTCCTATATATTGCAAGCTAGATTTGAACTTGGGATACTCTTTCTTCAGCTTTCTGAGTGCTGGGGTTATAAACTTGTACCTGGTTGCATTTTTGTTTCTACTTTGGTTTTTAGAAACTTCTGAATCACTGATTTGCGATTCTCACTTCAATGAGAGCTGAAAACTCTTATTTTATCAATATGATAAAATGGGAAGACATGGAAAAATTATATTAAGTGAAGTAAGCCAGGCGCAAAGAAACATAGGTCCCATGCTTTCCCTTATTTGCAGTAACTAGTATGTATCTGAGACAAGCAGAAAAGGTCAGATAAGATGATGTTAAGTGAAATGAACCCCAAGATAAGGACACAAGTGTTTTTTTTTTCTTTCTTGCTATTGTTTCTAAAGTATTTATAAGGTACCATCTGATTTTTTTGTTGCTTTGTATGTCCTTCCCCCCCCATGGTATAACCCCTGTTTTCACTGTATTTGATGTTGGTATAATTTGAGGAGGGGAAGGGAAAAAACAAGTTGTTAAATAGGGATACAGGTCAACCCATTGCAACAATGAGATGCACAAGATGTTGTGTCAAAAAACGAACTTTACAATTTAGGCGGGGGTCGGGGGAGGATGTAGTTATGGAGATGGTTGAGAAGGGATGGTAGGGGAAAAACAAAGGAGGAGGCTACAATGCTTGATAAGAAATGTACTCATTACTTTTCTCATGTGATTGTAACCCCTCTGCACAGTATTTTCACAATAAAAACTTATTTAAAAAAACTCGAAAGTGTTTATCTATGGAAGACTTGAAGAAATAAATTCAAATTATTGATTCATATTAGTGTATTTTTCCATGCTAAATATCTATATATTTTATTTTATTGGAGTAAGCAATATACAAATGTCAAGTAAATGAAAATTTTCATCATCAGAAAGTGTACCAATCACAAAAGTAAGAGAATGACCAAAATAAAGGCCCCGAAGTTCTAGTTTATTTGTTAATTATTACAGCATTGGTAGAAACATAAGGATAGACTGAAACTCTCACAAAATAATGAAGCTTTCAACCCAATATGAGTGAGTTAGCAAGCTATTTATTAGTTCTTATCGTTTCATTAGTAATTTTCCTTGATGGTGTCATATGTCATCTTACAGCTCTCTGAAATATGCAGAGAGGCACAAACTCCTAATCACAGAATATCTGCTTGTGGTAGGGCTTTTGATGTTATTAGTTTGAAATTTTTCAATTGTTTGATTTCACCCTGGGATGTCTTTGAATAGTGATTGAGCAGAATGCCATAGAAGAAATCAGGCTAGGATCCCGAAGAAACATGTATAGATGCATACATTATGTCAAAATAGGGGATATTCTGCAAAATGTGCTGTTGGGTAATTCTGCCCTTGGACAAACATTACAGAGTATCTATATAATCCTAAATAGAATGCCTACAACCACTTCAACTATATGGTGTAGCTCACTTCTTCCTCCGAGGCAACGTCTACAGCATATTAACCGTATTGAATGCTATTGGCTGTTGTTACACCATGGTCAGTACTTGCGCATCTAAGCATATCTAAATAGAAATAAATATGTGGATATTCAATATGAAAGATAAAAAATGTCTCTGATGATTGGATCTTGCAAGACTGAAAGCTGATGCGATGAGTCTGGATGAATCTAAGATATCTTGGTCTACCACTGTAGACTCTATAAACATCTCAACCACATTGAATTTTAAACATTCGTCCCTTTTTTGATAACTAATTATTGTTTATATTAATAGTTGGTTTACTAACCAATTATTATTAACTACTATTTAAAGTTCTGATTCTTTTATAAGCACACAGTTCCAAGCACAAATACATTATATGGTTGTAATTTTGTTTATTTTTATTCTATAAACATGTTCATACGTATGCAGCATGCATGTATATATATATATATATATATATATATATATATATTTGATGTAGAAAAACTGAGATCAGAACACACTCAGGTGAGGATCATCAGTACCATTCTGCTTCCACACTAGAATGTAGTCAGAAGCAATGTGCTCTTCTACATCAAAATCCCTCTTCTGATTTCATCCTGAGAGACCTACCTGAGGTATGTATTTATACCGAGAGGTTATATATACCTTGATTCACTTCTTGATTCATGGCTTAATTAAATTTTTTTTATCATCATGAATTTTCTTGTTAGCAGACTGCATGCTGTATTACATTCTTGCTGTGTATCAGTGAAAACATTTTAGTGATGGGAGTAACATTTTCAGATTTTTTAGGTGCCTGAGTTCTGCAAGAGCTTCCACTCAACCCCTCACTGTGAGTTTTCTTTTTTCTTTTTCTTTTTGCACTTCCTCTTACACTTTTGTGGTTTCCTTTTCTCTTATCTCCTCTGCTATCTCAGTAGTCAATAGAAGTTTCTCAACTTCAATGTGGTCGGTCACTGACTGAAATGATGTTATGCAATACATGACTGCAGATAAATATTTTTATTTCTATTTTTATTTATTGGAAAGGTGATACATTTCTTTTTAAACATTGTTATTTTGAGTAAGATATTTTTTATTTTATATGGGTATAAATTTTGTATTTGAAGCAAACTATTTTGTGTGAGTATCATCAACTCAATGGTCAATGAGGGCAGTTGTTACAGGGGTTTGAATTCAGGGCATTGAACTCTTATTCACTTTTCTCACTCAAGACTGGTGCTCTACAATTGGTGTCACTTGTTTACTTGAGGCTTTTCACTGGTTAACTGGACTAAAAGTATCTCAAATTTGTCAGCTGGGGCTGGCTTTGAACTAAAATTCTCAGATCTCAGACTCCTGAGTAGCCAGGATTACAGGTATAAGCCATCATGGGTCTGGCTTGCCAATTGCTTTAAAAAATATTTCATTTATTTAGTACTACTGAGGTTTTGAACTTAGTACCTCACACTTATTAGACATGTGCTCTATAGCTTAAATTATTACCTGCCCCCCAGCCCCCACAACCAGGTCCATCCTTTGTTTTATTTTTCAGATAAAAATCTCAGCTTTCACTTAGTATTAACCTTAGAGTGTGATCCTCTTATTCATGCCTCCTGTGTAGTTTGGATCTCAGATACAAACCACTGAACTCAACTTATTGGTTAAGATGGGGTCTGGCTAACTTGTCTCTAGGTTATAAAATGTGTGATCCTCCAGTCTCTGCCTCCCAAGTTTTTGAGCATACAAGCATGTCTCATTAGTCTTGGTTAAAAGAAACATTTTTAATAGACTAAAAATTTGTGTTTATCAACTTTTCCATTTATAAAAAATAGGTTACATGCTATTGTTGGTCTGTTTTTATGACAATAGAAAAATGTCATGTTTATTGCCTTATTTACATTACATATCTTTTTGAAACTGCATTATAATTAATATTCAGCTCTGATGCTTAAAAGTGGGCATTGTTGACATTAAAACATACATGTGTTGTTATTAGATTTCTTGATTATAGCCATTCTAACTGGAGTGAGGTGATATCTCAATGTTGTTTTGATTTGCATTTCTTTTATGGCTAGGGAGGTTGAGCATTTTTTCATGTGTCTATTGGCCATCCTTCGAACCCCAAGATAAGGATTCAAATGTTTTTTTCTTTCTTGCCGTTGTTTCCAACATATTTATAAGATGATTTTTGTTGCTTTGTATGTACCTCCCCCAGGGTACTGCTTTCCCTGTATTTGATGTTGATATAATTTGTGGAAGGGAAGGGAAAAACAAACTGTTTAAATAGGGATACAGGTGGACCCATTACAACAATGAGATGTACAAGACGTTATGTCGAACAACGAACTTTACAACTTTGGCGGGGGTGGGGTGGTGGTGGTGGTGGTAAGGGGTGGAGAGGGGAAGGGATGGTATGGGGAAACAAAGGAGGTGGCAACAATGCTTGATAAGAAATGTACTCACTATCTTGCCCAGGCAATTTTAACCCCTCTGTATGATATTTCCACAATAATAAAAAAAATTGAAAAGAAACAAAAAAAATACACATACATGTAAGGGTGCAGTTTCCAAAATCCAAATAGTATTAGAGAGGAAAATGTCCTACAATTGTCATGATGTACTACTTATGATATATTTTCTGATTACATTATTCCAATGCTTTAGATGTAATTAAGATTACAGTCAAGGGGAATGATTGAATATGTTATATTTAAGAAACTACAGGCCATAATAATAGTGCAGTAAAAGTGCACAATTCATAGTTGTAGTAAATTTGTATTTGCAATTTTCAATAATAATAAAAATAAATTCAATATATATTTTGTAGTGCCAAGGTGTACTCAATCTAATTCCAAATGTCATATGCATTATAAATATATATATATATATATTCCACATAAAAACACAAATAGTATTAATTTATTGAAAACTAAGTACTGAAAAAATAGTAGTAATTCAGTTAATTTAGCTGTAAATAATTCTATATGAAGTAGTAGGATTATACTATTTTATATAGTAAAATTATTAATTGAAAACAATTATCTCCAGAATTATTAGCTGGAAAGAACTATTTCCAATATTAGTAGCTAGAATGAATTCTGCTACTCTCAGGGAGATGAATCTTAAATAAATATTGTATTCTTAGATTACTTGTTCTTATGTATCTATGATATGGCAAATGTGTCTTAGAAGGAAGATAGAAAACTCCATTAATCTTTTAAAAAATGTGTCATGAAAAGAAGCATTCAAAAATACAGGTTTCTATTTTCTGCTAACCATTTTATCATAAAAAATTCTACCAATACGTGAATACATGTATCATTTTACTGTAGATTTTTTTAGTGTGAAGACCATATTTAAAAGAAACTTTACCATTTGCTTATAGTAAAGAAGAAATAGCACTTATTGGATTAATTCTTCCCTCAAAAGCAATTATTAACTATGAAATTATGATTAACTATATCTGAAGGTAGACAAAAATTGGAGATAAACAACTACTCACAGGAAAGAGCACTAGGGAAGGTCAACATTAACCTGTCTTTTTGCTAGGTACTCTTATGTTTTACAGTGATAGCAATGAACAGAGCTAAAAAAAACCAAAAAACAAAAAAACAAAAAACATGAAATTTCCTGGTGAAAAGCTAGTTAATGTGGATCTTTGCGAGTGTTCTCTGAGAACTAACAAGCATGTTAATATCAACATTTTGCCTATAACAATACATATAATGTATAGAAACTTTCAAAAAATAAATTAAAGGCTGTTAAAAGCTAATGTAAATGCAAAACTAAAAGAATAAAACATTTAGATAAAAATTCATCCTGTAAGCTGAATGGAAGCATTAAACTTGTGAGGAAAACTTCAATGAACTTGAAAAATATTTATTCAAAACATACAATATGATGCACACCAAATAACAATTTAACAAGCACAACAAGTCCAATGGAATGACCACTAACCAATGGTACAATATTGAATTTGTTAGGGTGGAGTTTCAGAAGAAAAAGCAAGAAGGAATAAGAAATTCAGATAATTGTGTTTAAATTAGCAACTCCTAATCCAAGACACTAATACTAACAGAATAAACATAAATGAAACTACACTTAAGAACATCATGCTCAAACTGTTGACAACCAAAACTAAAGAGAATATACTGAAAGCAATCATAAAGAATAGACATATTATGTACTGTGAAAAATATTATAATAATGAAAGCTGACTTCTTCTAAGAAATAATGGAGACAGGAGACAACAGAAAAACGTTGTTAAAATACTAGAAGAAAGTCAACCTTAAAATTTACAGCCAACAAAAATATTGAATAGTAAATTTATTGCAAGCAGACATGCAATTTGAGAATATTGAAAAAAATTTCTTCAGTCTGAAAAGGAATGGAACCAGATGGAAACTGAGAAATCCATGAAGAATTAGTAGCATTGAAAATAAAAAATATGTGGAGAAATGTAAAAGGCTATTTCTTTTAAAAATATGTTTCTTGAAACTCACTGGATTGCTTGTAGTAGAAATACTAACAATATATGCTGAAAGCCATAACTCATGTAGAATAAATATACGGTGATATATTTGATATATATATGTATATATATGATAATAAGTGGAAAAGAAGAGAGGGAGAAGAGGGAAGGAGAAGGAGAAGGAGTGAGAGAGAGATTATCAGTTTGAAAATTAGAGCTTCTTCTGGCATTGCAGAGCCTGAGAAAAAAGTACAATCTACCAACTCACAAATCAAAAGAGCTAATAGGAGAATGGGAAAAAAGCCATTTGTTGATATTTCCTGAGTTCTGAATCAACCTCTATCTGTTCTCATTCTGTAATTTCTCAGTTCTCATTTTGGTTTGATTAGGCATAGAATTTGTTTTCCATGGCTGTAACAAATAGTGTAACAAATCAACTTAATAAGAGAAAGGGGTTAATGTGTGTCAGTTGGCCCCACTATTTTGGGCCTGTGGTAGTTCAGCATGCCATGGCAGGAACGTGTGAGGGAGGAAATCTGTTCACTTCATTAAATCCAGAAAGTAGAGAGAAAGAGACTAGAATACCAACATCCTTTGCCATGGCATTCCCCAGAATGCCTTCAATAACGTCCCAACTCTTAAAGGTTCCACTCCTTCTCAATAGCTCCAAGCTAAATACAAAACATTTTAACACTTGAGCATTGGGGACATTCTAGTCCCAGTCTGTTTGAGCTAGGTCCCTGTCATTTGTTCCTGGAAGAGTCCTGACTGCTGTGGTCAGGAATCCATCGATTGCTCCCTCTCAGTAGTGTGACCATGGGCAATTCAGCAACACTTGCTAGTTTTCTTATTTCTTCTACAGTGGATTAATGTGAACAGTAATCTAATATGTAACATGCTGCTGTAGTAACAGTAAATGCCCAATAAGTGTCTATTAATATTATTAACCTCATCATGTGATTATCTTACCATTATTTCAGGTCATAAAATAGTGTTTAAAAGTTAATTAGACCATAATTTTAACAAGTGCTGTGCTTTTTGATAACAAGCACACAGAATTTTACATGATACTCATTATGACCTCTTATTTTACACTATTTTTTCCTATTAATCCCACACACACAACCTCGGAAGCTTGATGAATAGATTCCTTCTCTCTCCTTTTGGTTGTTTCTTTATTTCTCTACCTGTGTATACCCACAGAACTACCAGATACATCAAGTTAAAGAATGGAATAACTATTAACATATTAACATTTTAATTCTATTGAAGGAATTTCATTGTGTGACAGTATTTCTTGTTAATACTAAGACACACATAAACCACAGAAATGATACAAAGAGTGAACCAATAATCAGTGATATTTACTAGACACTACATTGGTAATGTACTATACAACTGGAGAGGGAGATGAGCAAGAAAAACTGGGACAGGACTAGGGAGTGGGTGACATTGTTCAAAAGGAAATGTACTCATTACCTGACTTACATAAATGCAACCCCTCTATGTAGCGCTTTTACAATAAAACTAAAAATAAATAAATAAAACACAGGACACTATCTGACATCCTAACAAAAATACTGCCACTATTAAAGATTAATATTTCTCTTCCCACTCATATTTAATTATGAAAAACAAAGTGCATTCTGTGAAAGTGACTGGTAATGAGCCATTAGCTTCAGTTTTAGTTGCTAAATTTATTTCTAAAACTGTCTGAAATGTTTTAACTAATTACCAAATTTTAACCTGCTTATTAGAAATATACAGACATGGATTACTATTATTAATTGTTAATTATATTCTAATATTTACATTTTCATCTTTTACCAAATTTAACTTAATAAAATTGGTAATAAACATAGTCTCTTCAGCATGAGCTGCAAGAATTAAATCTTAAACGTGTGAAATACAAAATCATTTCATAAGTATAAGATATTAATGGTACTACACACTGAGTATGGTTATTTTTAAGCTTCTAGCTAAATATGAGGCTATCAACACTGCAAAAAAGGGTCATCAGAATTCTAATGGAAATTAAAAATGAATAGTATTCTTGTTTGCTTTTTATTTTAATACTAAAGTGAAAGGGCATTTACTTTTAGATACAGAAAAATTATGCTTTACCAATGTCAAATTGAGAACCCATAGATCAAACCTATCTCAGAATAAGTTTTTCCAGAAATCAACCAAAATCCAGGTAAAAATAAAATAGAGTGTACAGAATGGATGCAAACCATTTTGCCTTATCTTTTGTGAATTTTCATAGAAATATTGTATAAATATTAAAAGACCAAGTTAGTAGGGAAGGAGAAATAGTCATTTGTAACGATAAACCACTGGTTGATTTCAGAAGGTTTTGGTTACTTTTATTTTGTGTTCAGTTGCTTTTCAGTAGAAAAATTAATAGCCAGTACATGGGAACTTCTGCATGAACATGTTTCAGATGATTATATTAAATTTACACAGGTATGTAAGAATGTTATTATTGTCTATGTTGCAGCTGGAAAAACTTTCAAAAGTCAGGAAATGTGTCCCCAATTCACATATATGTCTGACTTCAGTGAAAATCTGAACTCCAGTTCTGTTTCTCTAGGAGCAGGTATGCATGCTTTCTATAAAAAAAAAACAAAAACAATTTCTTAGATTTAAAAAAATTCAATAGTATAAATAGTTTTAAGTTACTGTACAGGTAAACCCTCTCTTTAACTCACGTGTGTGGATGAAAGTCTGCATTTATAGTCTATGCTGTGAGTTTATACTCATTTCTTTGACTTCATATTTTCAGGTATTTGTAAAATAATGTACAATTTCTGTCATTGTTGATACTTAGAGAAATTAATAGTGAGTCATTTACTATTTTAAAACAATTTATGTGCCGATATGGGCATTACTATTTAATTAATTATCATTATTTTAAAATTTAAAACTTTAATTTTAGACATTACAGATAGTTTTACACTTCTAAGGAAATGTATTATTAATTACATTAAAATTAATACAAGTTTGAGAATGATGACTGACTTAATCAATGTGAATTTCCGAACATGTCTAATACTAGTGTAACTAATAAGGACATGATACTGAATAAGGTGACTTTATGAGTTTGGGAATTGGACAGAATATCATGCAGAAGTAAATGTAAATATCTTCTATGTTTGTTTTTCAGCTCTGTTACTTGTAAATGGCCTAGCAACACATTTTGTGAAGGCAAATTAGATAACATGGATTGGCTATCATATACCATGCTATATAACTTTTAACAAATATATGCCATACTTCTTAGCTTAGTGATAAAATACCCATGTTTACAAGCCAGATGAGTACATAAGCTACCTTCATAGTCCTATGTGGTGTGGTATGTATATTCTCTTGGTCTGGAGCATAAAGGGGAAGTTCTGGACTGGGAGTAGAACCAACACCATCCATAGATTCAGATGCCACATCCTCATGTTATTATGTGAGTTTAGTCTTTCAAACTTTACTATGCATATGAGTAGCCTATGTACCTTGTGGAAATTTGGATTTTGATTCAGACTTTGTTGAGGCCTGAATTTTCTAGCAAACTTCCAGAAAGTACTTGTGCTATTAATCCAAGCAACAAAATTTGAACATTAAGAGTGAAAAAAAACCTAATCAGAAGTTTTGTATACCAGAAACATCTATCATATTTAAATCACTGCAGTTTTGAGCTCTCTCGTGAAGAACTCAAATATACCCTAACAGAAGGGTGAATATATTTCCTGTAATGCCTTCTAGAGTCAAAACTTCCTATAAATGGTTAGCATTATTTTTATTAGCAATTTCTTTTGAATAATTAGTAGATTTTGAAAAAATGTTCACATTCTAAAATATTACCATATTGTCTATGAAACAACTTAATTAGATAATAATCTCCCACCCTCGATAGACATGTATATACACATATTTATGAAATGCATAACACATTAAAACATTATATATGCATATATGTACATATTACTTTCATGTTGGTATATTAAATAATATTGTCCAAAGCTAATATTTACAAGGCAGTCAGTAATCACATTTATTTCTGCTTAAGTGATGTGTGACCTACAAGCAGGAACTGAGAAATTCCTCGGAGATCAGAGATGAAGCATAGCCATTATGAATTGCCAATGCATTGAAATTTCACCTCTTATCCCTACGGAATACTCAAGGAATTAGTATTCTGTTTTATTGGATCCGAATTTCAATGCATGTTTATCCATAGCTTTAATGCAATTTAGATTGTAAATTATAAGATATCATGTACCCCAATTATACTGCATAAATAATGGATAGGAAGAATAAAATGTAGGGAAATTATTTTACTCATATTTTAAAAAGATATAATTTGATCTGATCAGAAAAAAGTTCTTTAAAGTAATCCTGACTACATTGCTAAAAGGATTGAAGATTAAAAAAAATCTGCCAAGTGAAATTATTCTCTTTTGATTGAAAATGCTTCATAAGTACTCAAAGAAATATTTTTTAATGTATAATTAAGAGGCTGCTACACTCCGGTTAATATTGTCAAACTGTTACAAGAACAAGAAAGCATTTTGGCATTGTCTATAAGGTAAACATATATTGAAATACTATTTCCAGTGATTAAGAATGGTTCTTTGAAATATGAAACTTAATTAATATTATTAGTGGGAACATCTGAGAAACATATCTATATATACTCACATAATAAGCAAATGGTTTCTGGAAATGCAAATCAAATGGCAGTAAGGTCAAACATATTGAATGTAAATATTTCCACAAAGAAAAATGACTTTATACATTTTATTTTTCAGCATTAAACAACTAATGTAAATTTATGCTGAACAAAATGGTTGGCAACATAAGACTCTTCATCTAATTAACTTAAAAGTCCAAGCCTTTATTTTCTCACTCACTCCACTCCTTCCTACCTTTACTCATGTCCACTCACTGTAATCTGACTTTTTGCTACAGCATTATAGAGAATTGTACCTTAAAAGGTGGCAAAATATATGTTACCAAATCAAATGATTAATTTTACTTACTTCTATGTAGCATACTCTCCTCAGAATTCTACCTTTCCTGAAGTGAATTTCTATTTCATGAATTTTCCTAATATTATCATGAGATTCTCACATGTGCAGTCATCTTTTTCTGTCTATCCCTTGAATGTAGCTGGTTGCCTTTCCTATTCTCCTTTCCTCTTCTGACCTCAGTGACTCTAAAACATTCTGCATAGTGATGCAGTTGAAACTCTGATGAGTTATGACTCTTCTCCCCAGAGAAACAGAAACATATATGCATATGTGTGCATCTACAGAAACACACACACACACACACACACACACACACACACACACAGATATTCAGTAAAACTTCTGGATTCTCTAACATGTCTTTGATTGTGTCTATCTCTTCTGTAGGCTTTTTGATTTATGGCCATGTATAGCTGCTAAATTTCACTGGTCTTTAGTAGATCAATTTAATAGTTCACATAATAATTTTAATTTTAAATTAATGATAAATTATATATTTAAATTATGATTCTATAATACATAATGCTATTTGAGTTTCCTAACCTTTGGAAGTTCAAGCTGATTTCTGAATCTCACTATATGCACAATAATTAATTTGCTGTAGTCCCTCATTAAAGCATCTACCATCTATCTAGGTAAATCATCTGGTACCTGGCTACACACATTCCCTTCTTAATTCTACATTATAAGTAAGTCAATCTACTCTGTTGATTTTTGTCTGTTTAAGCAGTGCTTACGTTTGTTTCTAGCTGTTGTTAATATAACAACCTTTGCTCAAGATTTCTTCATTTTGGTAGTACCTGCTCTTGACTCATGGTGAACCTTTCTCCTCAGAACCACTGGATTTAGTCTTTGTGACTCAGACAATAAGCTTTCATGGCTCCCCAGGGTCTATTTAAAGAAAATGAAGTAAAGAAGAAAAAAGGGAGGAAGACAAGAAAGAAGAGAAAAGGAAAAGAAAGATGGAACAAAGGAAGGGAAGGAGAAAGGGAGCAAGGGAAGAAGGGAGGGAGGAAAGAAAGAACAAAGGAAGGAGAGAAAGAAGGAAAAAGTGGAAATGAAGGGTGAGAGATGGAATGAGGAAAGGAGAGATGGAGAGAGGGAGGAAGAAAAGAAGTTCAGTGGAAGATAAACAGTGCTAAGTATCTAACTAAGGTACTATGACAATATTACATATATCATATGCATTGTTGTTGTTTGCTAACAACTAGTGCAATGAAGTTTTAAATTAAGTATCTCTGCTAAAATGAGTGTGTTCTTTCTATTGAACCTCATGGCCTCAGTAAAGGCCAATCCTGTGAAGGTGAATATGAGCCTTAGTTAACAGGTGCATCTATAGCACACATGGAAGTCTGCCTTCCCTATTATACCCTAACTCCTTCACCCATTTCCCTCTTCTAGAGGAAGAAGCTGATAGAGCCTTCTCCTTTCCTTGAAGATAGATTCATATGATTCAGTCCTGAACACCAAAGCCACCGAGTAAGTATCTTCTGGGCAGTAATTTCCTGCATGATAACAAGAAAGATGTGGAGAGATGCACTTTTATTTTCTTACCTTTGTGCTTCAGTGACTACAAGAATGTAATAGCTATCACTTGGCTACAAGGCAATGTAAGGCATTTTCGTACCTTCGTTTTCTTTTCTATAGGACAATTTCTTCTGGTTCACATTCTCTCTCTCTCTCTCTCTCTATATATATATATATAATTTTCCTAAATGATTGTCTTTCTTCTCTCACTTTGCTCTCCAGTCCAATCTACCTTTTCTTTTCTTTTTCTTTTTTTTTTTTTAGTCGGTTGTGGGGCTTGAACTTTGGGCTTGGGCGCTGACTCTCAGCTCTTCAGCTCAAGGCGAGTGCTCTACCACTTGAGCCACAGAGCCATTTCCAGTTTTCTGGTGATTAATTGGAGATAAGATCTCAGGGACCTGCCCTGGCAATCCTCAGATCTCAGCCTCCTGAGTAGCTAGGAGTACAGGCATGAGCCACTGGCCCCGACTGCATCTTGAACTTTTGAATCTGTCCTCCATGTTATTGGTCCCCTTTACATTACAGCAACCCACTGAAGGGGAAAAATAATGGAATGAAGGAAGCTCCTGAAATTGAATCTCTTTGCAAAATTACGAATCTTTTTAGGTTCTGTTTCCTCCAGGTTGATGATTTTATTTGTGTTTACCCAGATTAAACAAGTGTCCATATATACTAGAATTACTAAGAAGAATACACCAATTCAAAAGCTGGGGGCATTGTTCGGGTTTCATTTGCTACTACAAGGTGCAAATAATCTCAAAGAATCTTCAGAACACTTCCAAGAATGATTACTTCCCAATATAATTAAACTGGAAACATAATTAACCTGGTATGTTATGTTACAGGAAATTCGTTTTCTCTGACATCAGAGGGTGTCTCTATCTCTGTGCTTTGTCTTTGAATCAAGACCATCAGCAACTACATCAGTAAATCTTATTCCTCAGAAGCTACAAAGCAGGTGTATTCCTGTAGTAGGAGCCCTTCCTTCTTCGTAAGACTTACAATTTATCACTGCATGATAGCAACCTTTTATTTTATTTTGTCTTCTTCATTGGATTTTAAACTCTCTGAGGGCAAGAATGTGGTTATTGCTATTCTGAATTGCCCACGTATAGTACAAACAATTCATGTTTACTGAAATAAGAGGTTTTGTTGTTAGATGCATTCCTAAATAATAAGTTCAATATTTTTCTCTAAAGTTTGAGGTCAGGTAAAACTATATCATCTTCAGAGTTTTATTAATTGGATATCTTTTTTTCTTGAAAATTTATGTTACTCTTGCATCTAATTCAATGCTGATAAATTTTAAGGAGGTCAGGGAGGACTCTGTCTGAGCTGGAAGGGTAACTTTGACAAGACAGGACTTAATCTACCCCAGAGACTACACCCTACCTCAGCAAGATGCTAACCCCCTACCAGTTTCTATTTTCTCTTCTCAAAAATAACAAACCTCACCTCCCCAGGGTATACAATCCCTGACAGTCTGTAAATCAGCAGGTATAAATTCTGCTCCTAATTTCTAATTACTGGGTCCACATCTCAACAAGACAGATCAGGTTTTATTGATATTGCCTTTATTTAGTTAGTGAAGTATTCGTCTGTAAATGTAGACTATTACAGTTCAGAATATAATTTAAGTTGCTTTGTACATCACTTAAAATTATTTTTAGTATTATTCTATGATTTGCTAACTGGGTATGTAGTATCACTCACATTAATAATTTTTGATTTTGTGCCTATTTTTCAAGAAAATTCATTTCTGCTAGAAGGAAACAAGGATAGCAGGTTGCAGAATGGAAACACTGTTGGATCCTGAGTTCTTATCCTTTTTTTCAGCACAGTCCCTATTACTAATGTATATTATTACTTGAAGTATGTCAGAAAAGGAGACAAACAGTCAGAGGCAGGAATTCTGCCCTAATTCACTGTGCCTAGCCAGCAAAATGTAACGCAAAATTATTCAGGGGAAAAATACAATTTTCTGTCATCTCTGTCATACACTGATAACAAAGCTACAGGCTAATATGTTTTGATATTTTTGTCACTCATTTATCATGTGACCTTTCATGCTATCATTAATACAGCTGAGGGACAGAGCAGATACACTGAAATAAGGGCATGAGGAAGTCAGATGGCTTCTTTAACAACCAACGGTCAGTCACAGCAATTTATGCTTTCTCCAGTCTAGCCCCGACTCAAGAAGAAGAATTGTTATTAAAATTTGATATTACTGTCTAGGTTCTGCCACCTAGAATTTGCAACTTTTAGCAATGATGGGAATACTGGAGGGTTAATAAATTTCTCTTTGAATTATGATATTAATACAATGCAATGTGTCTGTTCAGAGATTCAGACCATATATATGAAAAAATACATCCTAGACATTTGAGCATTGACTATTAGTCATACTCTGATTTGGTAAATCTAGGGAGCACATTACAATATTATTGCTGAAATTGCTCTGCATGTGCTCAGAAAAAAACACAAAGTCTTGTTTTTAACGTATAGATAAACCAAAATAATTTGTGGTACTGGAGATAGTGGTATGGGGACTTGAAAGTTTAATTCATCTTGTGTTTTCTTTGATGATAGATGATACCTGTTTTAAATTTGCATGCAGCCTAACACCATTTCTGACAATAGTCTGGTTTTTATGTTGCCCACAGAGGCTGGACTGTTAAAATTCCAATATAAAACTAATTTATACTTGACATTAATGAGTTAAGAAATGTTTTATATGGTACATCAGGGCAGGGAAAGAACTTTACAGGGTTATACTAAAATCAAATTATGTCTGAATACTTCCATTATGTACAAAAATGAAAAATCCTTCCCCAGTCTTAGCTATGTTAATATAAAATTCTGCTTTTAATGTTTATGTGAAAGCAAGCATTTTACTTTCTTTTATAGTATATAGACACAGGATAATTTAAAGCCAAAGTCTTAAATTTTTTAAGTATGCACAGCTCTTAAAGGTTATAAAAATTATATGGTTTATTATAAAAATTATTGGTATTATTCTTAACTTATTAAACAACAACGAAAATAATGATTCTGTCATTATTACTTTGAAGAATATATTTTAAATACAAATAAATCAGGCTATGACCTTTCCACTGGGGAACAAAAAAAACAAGTAAGGGTGACAGTTTTATATAGCAGAATTGCTAAGTTGGTCCCAAAGAGACTGTGAACATGTATAGTGAATTCCTAAATCTTATTATAATACATATTATATAGATTAAACCACATTTTTAGTATCAAAATTTGCTAATTGGCTTAAACCAATAGCTTGATTTTTTAAATTAATTTTGCTTTAAACTTTACTTATTTTATGTTACAGAAAAAATAATATAAACTTCCTACTTATAATCCATTTTGTAAGGAGAAATTATATGTTTATATTTTATTGGAAACACATTTTACTTGCAGTTTGAAATTTATCAATAATATTTTATTGCAGGTATAAGTTAAACATATATGCATCTGTGAAGATTATATTTGCAACAAATGCAGAGTATTTTAGTAAAATTATTGATGTATCCATATTAATGAAGAATTTCAGAAATATTAATTATATAATTAATCTGATTCCATGGCTTCTAACATACTTCTTTAACAAATAGGAAATATGGAATATAATTGCATAAAAATTAGAGCATTTGGTTATTACAAGATGATACATGAAATAAATATATTTTAATATAACGTTCAAGGCTCACTGTGTATCCTTTCATTATACCATACTCAAGCAAGGATTTGCTAAGACGAACTTTCATATGAGTTCTCTATCAAGAGAAAATAACTTTGGCCTGGGCGAGGAGCTGCAGTTGGCAGGTCAGAGCGGATTCAGTATATGACTGGTTCATCCTCTGAATCCCATGAGCAGATTATTCACCAAAGTGATTTTACACAACTCTGTTTTTCATTTATATCACAGGAGGGTGAGAAAATGGTTATGAGCAAAAGTGGAATAGGTTGGGAAAAAGAAAATGAATAAGAAGGTCTTCCTTCTCAGAAGGCAAATATCCTGAATATGAAGCAAAGACATACAAAGAAATTTGTATTAGGTCAGTCCAGAAGGGAATTCTAAATGGCTTAGGGTCTCAGGGATGCAAACTTAATTCACAAATGCTTCTTTAATTACCATTTAAAGCAGTTCATGAAATAGACTGTCATTAGCATAATTTCAAGTTTATTTTTTCTTTCATATGAATCTTATCAAATAAAATATACTGATTATGTGGATTTTTAAAATTAAATATTGTATGTATGTATGTATGTATGTATGTACATATGTGTGAGTGCTTCTTTTTCTTTCTGTTGGAGATATAACACTGAAGTAGGGGAAAATCTAAATAGAAAAAGATCCTAAGTTAGTCTTCTATACACAGCTGCAGTAGAAAAATGTGTTCTGCTTTTATTGTGATTGCAATACGGTATTGTTATAAAGCTATGAAATTAAGGTTTTATTTTTTTTTCAATTCTAGGATAGTATGCTTAGCAGAAAACCATGATTTCAAGTCTGGTATTTCTGTTTGCATGTAAATAAAGCCGGAGTCACAAACAAAGCCTGCAACCTCACATACTTGCCTTCAGTGGTAAAGGATGGAAAGCCTGCCTGCTACCAATCAGCAAGTGGTTGCTATGGTGACAAGGTCAGGAAATATGCCTTTTCCCCAGTTGTCCAAGGCTTATACATGTCACTTTTGAAACTATGAATTTTATATACAGGTCAGGAGATGCATACCAAAGAAATAAACAGTGAACTGGACCATAATGACAACTAACGTTCCAATGTCCTTGGAATTTTCTTTTTTAAATACCTAGAAAAATACATTCTGTTTTTTTAAATGGTCTGGATTTTGATTGCAATATATGTATATGTATGTACATATACATATATGCATATATTTGAATATTTTTCAATCTAGTGAAATTTTATGGGACACAAATTATGTCTTAATACTTTCAACATGTACCAATGACTTATTTCCAAAAGTATTGTTGTCAATGAACCTATTTTAAATGAAAACATATAAAAAGATAATAACATGAAACTTGAAAATGCAGTAAAAATGCCTCTATGGAGTTATAATTGTTCTATTTAGCTCTATATGAAGCTAAAGTACTCTCTTTAGGATAAAGATGTCTATGTTCACAATGTCATATTTGTGGGCTTTTAAATTATATTATTTAAAAGCATATTGTGAATTTGCTAATAATGAATGAAAATAATTTTCTTTAAGAACCAATGATTAATTGTTGCACAAATTAGTTACAAATCTCTCAAAATAGTGCTTGACAGTATTAAAAG
>NW_012267325.1:5319782-5434644 GCF_000151885.1 Dipodomys ordii
TATTACTGATTATCTTATTAAATATGATAATTCTTTAAAATTGTATATATAATATGAATAATTCTTTTTATATTCATAAAGTATAACCTTGATTTTTTTTGAAAGTGGGTTCTGGATACAAGTGTTTTACCAGATCAGTTTTTGGGTGAAGTGTATTATGATATTACAAGAAGTTATTTTTTATGAAGTCATAGATTGAGCTCATTTCTAGCTTCAATACAATTTCATCATCAAAGTCACAGTAATGTTGAGTGAGCTCTACAATCTTTAAGAAATGCATATAATGTTATGGTTTTTGTATTCATTTATTTGTACAACCTTGATAATTTCTAGTAATATAAGGATAGTTAACCACCAAATATTAAAAGTATTAAAGCATAGAATGGAAAATTAAAGTAAATTAGATAGATATGGTGCCTGACCTTAATTCTACTTCTATTGTTTAAACGGGTTTTGTGTGCTACATACACATATACTAATTGTAGTGTCTGCATATTTAACTAACATTTTAATTGTGCTGTGTATTTAATTTTAATAAACTCTAGAGTCTGAGACACTGTGATTTTTTTCTTTTACATGAGAAAAATATGTGACCAGAAATTACTGTTCGATGGAACTGTATTTATACATTTGCATTGTAACTAGATTTGTGGAGGCTTACTCAGCCATTCTACAGAAGACAGCTTCACCAAGTCGAAATCATATACAGATACTAGAGAGCCAAAGTGATTTAAGTCATGAGTTCACTATGTCATACCCTTCTTGACATCATTTTATTTTTTTAACCATCTTCCAATGGACCGTATAAGATGTATAGGTGTTGATGGTTTAGGTGGCTGAATTTATGTGTAGAATCTGTTGCTGAATTGCCAAATAATTGAATTCTGAAATTGATTTGGTAGATTAAGTCTATTTGTTAACCAACTGAAAATGATTACTTAAGAGACCCATAATATATACAATCCTTGAAATGATTAGTAATCTGATGTTGATAAGCTATAATTGGGGGCTTTAATAATAAATAGCTATATTATTGCCTTTTGGTTAAATATTGCAGCAATATCTAGAATAAATCCTATTTTTCCCTTAGTGATTATAGTAGCAGTGGGAAGAATTTTAACTAATTTCACAAATGGATTCCAGTAAAAATATTTTAGTTCAACTATGCACTTATTCTTATCTGTTTGATATATAATTTGCAAGTGGTTACTTGATTAAGATGATTCACTTACTAAATGCTGGTAGGATTAGGAGTGCTGAATATTTGTTTTTTAGAATTTTTTAATAGAAATATGTATCTGGACTCTTGACACAGGCATAGTCTGCCTAGATCTTTTATTAGGAAAGCATTTACAGGGCTTTTCTCTTCCATAAAATTCTCAGATAATACTTTAGTACTGAAAACATGACAAAAAGTTTTTGGTTAAATCATATGAACTTATAGAATAGTATCAGTAGAGCAACTTATGCAAATATGCTCTAAGGAAATAAATGACAATCTATTCTGCCATTTCTTTGTATGAAGGAGACATTTTGACAGCACCAGTTATCTATGTATTCAATAGTTTCTGTCTGGGTTTTTGCTTCTTTTTAAGGTGTTAGTGATTAAACTAGAGAGGAAATGAAGGTAGCATTATTCTCTTATTTGTGTAGGTTCTATTTCTACATAATTCTAGTTCATTTTTAATATTGTATATCTTGAAAAGGGGAATGGAGTTAGGTACAAAATACCCAAAACATTTTTGGTGAGCTATGCTGATTTTTATTTCAGCAATTGCTCTGTACATTGCCTCATCAGAATTCAGAGCCACAGTCACTGTAGAAAATAGTGGAAGAGAGTTAAAAGAATATAAATGGAAGGGAGAAGATGCACTTAGGTGTGAAGTGGACACATATACTTTCATTCAAACCACCTGGCTTCCAGTAATGACAGTGGGTCAAGTTCACAACTCTGCGGAAAACTGGATGAGCTGGGAGGTAGATGAACAGTAACAAGACTGCAGCTCTGATAGCACAAACAAGCCAGAAGTGACATTGAGATTTCACTTGCATGTATACCGATGGAAGGGATGAGTGTTCCAAATTAAATGACAAAAATTTGCTTTTAAGACTGTGAATCAGTACTGATATGCCCCATAAACAACTACTCCTTAAGCTTGATCACATGCTATGTTACTTCAGGACTGTGAAATTTCAACTGCCAGAATTGTTACTCAGAAACTAAGCCCTAACTTTTCTAAGGAACATATCTAAAAAAAAAAAACCGAACAAACAAAAACCCAAAAAACAATGTGCAATTTATAAATAAAAAAGAGTGGCAAATCAATAAAATCTAGAATCAGAATTTGTCTTGAACTTTCAACCTGAACACTGTATGTTTTCTTCTATTGTTAATTATTTGCACATATCACATAGACATAATTAAAATGAGTCATCACTTTTCTCAAATAGATGATTAAAATAGTAATAGTAATACTTATACAGTTGATATTACTGGTAAAATTTGAATATATGTTGTATAATTTATGAAGACTGTATTAGTTTAAAATGTTCTTTTGATAAAAATCCTAGCTCAGACTTGAATAGAAAAATTAACCTAGAAATAACTGTATTTCCTCATTACCATAGAAACAAAATAAAAAATGTATTCTCTGATTGAGATGAATAATAAAATGTGATTTCACCTTATAAACCAGGAAATTCAGAATGTTACTGAGCTGTCTGAGATACACAGTAGCACAATGTATATTATTACACTCAGTCATAGAAAATGACAAAGAATAGAGAAATAAGTTCTCAAAGCATGTACGATAAATCATTTTAAAATTATTACTCTCTAATCTCATGGAGGATTAAACACAATAATTAGTACAAAGTTGACAGTAATCAAAGGCAATCAATAAATAATCATAGCTATTGTAAATGATTAAGTGATTTTTCAGACCATAACCAGAACATGTCTAACCACTTTTTTTAGGTAAGAACTGGTTTAAATCTTATTTCCTTGGCAATACACGCTTTATCTTTTTTCATTTGTAGAATTTATAGAGAAGAGGTTTAAAACTGTTTTAGATTAGACTTGGTGGTAACATTTCACAGGGCAGCCTTGGAGAGCCATCTGCATTAGAGTATTCCAGAAAATATTTATATTGAATATATGACAGTATTAAAGTTCATCACAGCATTTTGGCAGCTGCTCCAGATGCTACCCAATCTAGGGTTTTAAGCTTTCAAATAAGAGCTTATGGGCAGTTGTCAAGGTAATTTCTCTTCCAAGAATTTATTTGGGCAATTTCATTACTCCAGTCACTACAGCTAAGGTCTCTTTTTTTTAGACCAAGCATAATTTCTTTCAAATTTAGTCACAGTGTGTGACATAGACCAAGGTAGTGCTTTCACTGATGTCTGAAAAATCTATGTGATATCAAAGATGTAGCTACAGGAGAATTGCACCAGTCAGGATTAAAAGAGAAACAGGAGCAGATGAACTGACAATTTTATTCACACACTAATTTTTATTAGTGTATTGTATTAAGATACTTTCCCTCAATACAAATGTAATAACGTGCCTTTTTTCCCTTTCTTATGCCTTTTGTTTTACTACTCAACTTAGAAAAATCTTAAATGGCAATGTATATTTGTCCATCTCTAGCTACATATGCACAAGTATACTTGGATATTTCAAGTATCACAAGCATATTGTAGATAAAAAGTATATAAAACCTTGAGTTTTTATTTCTTGACTAGATGCTATGTCTTAAAAATACCAAGATTTCTTTATATTTTTCTACTAGATTCTTCTATTGCACTGAGGTAAGACCGATTATTTTTTATTTTATTAAAATGTATCTTTCTTTTTTCTATTTATGGAGACAGAAAAGCTATTGGGTGTCTGTTGGCACTTAAAGACACACTTAGACATACTGACCATAACCATTATCAATGTTTTCATCTTAGAAAATGAAGGAGAGCAATCGTGTGTTTCCACTGAAAGTGAGTAACATTAAAACTGAGAAACCAGTTTGACAAAACCCCCTCAATTACAGGGTCACTGTGTCTAAAGAACCAAACTGAAGAGGAGAGTTGTGCAATTGCTCCAGTAATTAAGTCCCTAAGAGTTCAAAATACATTTTGCCTAGATAATCCAGGTAATTCTGACTCAAGTGCTCAAGTGCTTCACTTTAAGATTACCCAGTGTACTAGAAATCCAAACTTATGGAAGAGCTAAATCAGAGGACGATTCTCCGGACTCAAAAGGATTTATCTAAGTGACTCTTTCATTGTCAAGGGGCCAAGAGATCCCCAAGAATGAGAAAACTCTTTGCTTATTAACTATCTGAATTACTCATCTAAGTTGACCAATCTCTCAGAAACAAACACGCAGTTAATGGAACAACAAACCTAATTTCTGAGACTCTTGTTTTATTAGTCCGGAACATTGCCTGGGGAGCCAAATGGATGGAGCTCAGTAATTAGGATCTTTACTTAATAACAGTCTACCTTTGGAAATTTTGCTTAATCTCTGTTAGCCTTTATTTACCATTCTGGTAAAAAAAAACCTACTGTAAGATCATGCATTTTTATATGAGTATTGAAAATAATGAGAGATAATAGGGGTAAAAAAATTAGTCTAGAATGCTAAAAGTAATTTTGGGATCCAGAGGATGGCTGGATTTTATCTGTTGTTTGCTTCCATCACGGGTAGCCAGAAGCAGAAGCCACTTCTAAATGTGATCACTCATCGATGGAGACACTATCCAATTGACAATTTTCAGTCATTCATTTGAAAATTATTGAATTACTATTTATTTTGTGTTAAGAAATTTAGCCAGGTACTGGGAAAATAAGAATGAGAAAGATGAGTGTGGCTCTCAAGAGTGTACTGTTTTGCAGGGAAAACTGAGATTTCATTTTTCAAAATTTTAATAAGGACTAATCTTTGAAAAGTATTTCTGATATAAGTTAATTTATTTCTGGAACATTCTTAGTAGTTTTGAAAAACTGCCATAAACATACTATAAAAGCTGTCATATTTCTACCTATGACAATTCAACATGTGAAAATCTTTTAAATGACAACAAAGATTGATGGAAAAAGGCACAGTATAGTTTATGTAAATCAACCATAATTCTGAAGTTGTAAGAACAATGGCTGTTGTATGTAAAAAAAAAAAACTTTCAGTTCAGTGGGCTCATGCATACCAGCTGACAGAGACACCATAACTAGTCATATGAATCCTTTTACTTTCCTCATTCCTAGTGTAATTATCCAACTTTGCCTGTGAAAGTGAAAAAAGAACAGAGATTAAATCATAAAAAAGTATGCCATCAAAGATTCCACTGACAAACAAACAAGCATTACAAAAGAAAAATAAGTTGGCTTTTTTGTGCCTTTTCTGCTGTGACAAAAGGAGAATAATCATTTTGCCCTAGATTGTGCATGCTTCACACCAGGAGGCAGGGAACAAATCTACAGATGCCTGGATTTCAGAAAATCTGGAAGAGATAGATTTGTTTGTTTTGTATTCTACACTACAGATGAGAAACTAGCTAGCTAGCTAGCTAGGCAGATGATTGATAGAGTTCTACACATACAAAGACAAGTATGGATATGTTAAGACATGAAGGAATTTATGTTTTATCTAAGATAGTATTCTCATTTGTGAAAAAGATACCTACTATCTACCTTAGTGTTTTTATTAGTGAAAATCTGGGACTCAAACTTAGAGATCTGAGCCTTAGCTTTTTTACTCAAAGTTCACTCTACCACTTGAGCCTACAGATCCACTATTGGATTTTTGCTGATTAATTGGAGAAAAAGGGTCTCACAGACTTTCCTGCTTCAGCTGGCTTAGAACCATGATCCTAAGATCTCAGCCTCCAGCTTATTTTTTTTTCTTTTCTTTTCTTTTTTTTTAATTTTATTGTGAAAATACTGTACAAAGGGGTTACAGTTACATGAGCAAGGTAATGAGTACATTTCTTATCCAGCACTGTTGCCTCCTCCTTTGCTTTTCCCCTACCATCCCTTCCTACCTCCTCCGCTTTCCCCCCTGCCACTCCCCCCCACCTAAATTGTAAAGTTCTTTTTTTGACATAGTGTCTTGTACATCTCATTGTTTCTTTTCTTGTTGAGATAAAGTCACACAATGTAGCTCAAGCTGGCCTCACAAACACACTATTCTGTTGCCTCAAAGTCTTGAGTGATGGAACTGCAGGTAAGTAGCACCATGCATGCCCAGTTCATTTATTGTTCTTCAAAACCAATGTGTATGTGTGGATGCATATGTAGTTCAATAACTGGTCTAATAAAGTAACTATTTTGTGTGTTAACACTAATTAAGTAATTTATTATTGAATCTCTATTTTTAAGGAAAAAGCTCCCGACCCTATAGTTTGAGGCCCTCAGAACTCTCAAGGTCTATTTTGCTGGTATATAGAACCAATCCATCCAAGCCTTGTGTTATAAAAATATATGACATTTATGAAGTACTTACTTTAGACTAGGCATATTTCCAAATAATTTACATGTGTTAAATCATTTAATCTTGTCAAACTCTTGAGATAGAATGTTAGTGAGGGTAAAATAAACCACAACCTCCAAATCACAAGGACTTCTTTTCCACATTGCAGAAGAACTCAAGCTTCTTGTACCTTGAGATGTTCTATCTTCAAAAGTCACAGGAGGCTGGCAAAAGAACATGGAAGGTTAGAAGGAGGTTTGCAGCAGACTAACGATAGCAATGAATCTATCACTTCTTTCCACAGTTTGTTGACTTAAGCTTAGACTTAGTTCAATTTATAAGAGACAGAAATGAATGTGTCCAGACAGAACAAAACAACATAAATGTGGTCAGCATGTACTGAGTCTTTACTCATATATGAACCCTTGACAAGCCATATATCAATTTGGTCTGGGTTTCGCTGAGGGACACAAATTCTTATTCAATATATGTATCTAGTTCAATGTTTGTTGTCTTCACATGATAATCAATCTGCGTCTGGATGTGACTCCAGGTCCAGCCACTCTGGGGGCTAAAATTTTGTTTTTCATTTTGCATGACCACCAATACTTATATACAAACCTCATACAGTACTGGAGTGGTGGTGGTATAAAGCAATATAAACTCTAGTGAGAAAAGAGAATGCAACACACTTAGCAGACACTTGTCTAAAATAATGTTGAAATTTTCATGGGCAAATACTGTGAAGGTTTCCAACCTATTTGTGAGTAAAGTAGGTTTATCTGGTACTTATTCTGTTCTCTTGGAACATTTCTTGGTGCTTTGCCCATTGCCTTACACTTTGTACTTTAAAAAACCAGTCAGACCTATGATGCTTAAGTGAAAAGATCTTACGTAGTCTGGTATTTGCTGCAAATTTCATTTATCAAAGCTGTTTGCTTTTTATCCCCTGATTATTTAGATGTAGAAGCCAACATTTTTAGTCTTCAAGGTTCTATAACTTAAGACATTCTAATTTTTCCTATCAAAACTAGAAATCTTTACCTGATGTAATTTTGGTTTTTGAATACTTGCCACACATAGTCAAATGTAAATAATTACATGGAAAAAAATCTATCCATTCCAATACATTCTCTAGAGCTATACTTTAGTTTTTACAGAACAGATTTTCACTGCATGATAAGGAAGCTCTTATAACAAAAAGTTTAATGCCAGTTATAGAGTATTAACTTCTGTTTTAGAAAAGATAAACAAAACTAACAATATAATAGAAAAAACCCAAATGTCAGTTATAACTCACAAAAATAGTTCTTGTTCCTATCTCACTTTAATGATAACATCACAGTTCTCTGTATAGAGTGATGGATAAACTAAAGTACCTTCCTTCTTAGGGTGGTTAGATATTCAACATAGAGACTTTAAAAAAAATTGTGGAATAGGATGAGACAATAGGCATTGACTTTCATGAGATTTTTGTGGGTCAAATTTGGAACTAGCCCATACTATTTCTGTTTGTATCCCAATTAATAGAATTCGGTCCTAAAGCAATTAACGGATCTCTGTTTTCAGAACTCTGCTCTTTAAAATCTTGCCAGCCTCTGATAAGAACTCTACTACTCCAGCCACATGGTCAGTTCTTTTGCTTTCAGATTGTTTGGATTGCAGGGATTTTACATGCTATGACCTCATAATCGTCCTGTTTCCATCTCCTGAAATGTTGGGCTCACATGTATGCATCATCATATGTATATGTTTATCTATATGTATATGTATATCATATATCCATATTTGTATTATATCTATCTACACACACTATATACATATGTATCCATAGATAACATTTATATACATATATAAGTATATGTTATCTATGGGTATATATGTATATATACATATTATCATATACTGAAACTCAAACTGATTACCTTCTAGAGGTTTATATCTCAGTATTAGCCCTCCTGGTTGTTACCAAACATCTGAGGGTTCTGTTATGCTATTCAGATGGAAATTTTAGTGGGAATGTTGCAGCACCTATTAGCACACTGGACTTAGGATATCAGTGCACTCTATCGTCCAGTTAAAGCTCTGGGCTTTATATGCCACTGAGCTAGGACTCAGCAGCTGTATCACAGCTCTGAGCTGAGATTACAGTGAAACTTAGATATATTAGTGACAGACCTATGATCTGGGTATTTTTGTTTGTTTGTTTGTTTGTTTTTTCAGCAGAGCTAGTTAATTTCAGTGGTTTTCCAGAACTTTTCTGGTAATAGGGCTTGAAGCTTTTCTGAAGTCTCAGCTTTTTTCTTCTAAAGCCTTGGCTCTTTACAGTGATTTGCCTTCCACAGTTTTGGTTCTCTACCCTCTCTGATCCCAGACCCTTTCTGGAACTCTACAGCTGCTATCTACTTATTTCAGGATATGCCTGGACAAATGGCCCTGGGGGATGTCTATGACTATTTAGTTACCAATCCATCTAGTACTAAGCATAATAAAGAAAGACCCAAAGTAGGCTACAAAACCATTCAGACAAGGCTTTATCGGGGTTTGGTGTTGCAGCACAACACAATGTTGTGCTCAGAAGGAAAGTGTCATGGGAGAAGTGGAGGAAGTGTATATATTCAGTCACCCACAGTGTGAGCTTCCAGAACCTTTTGGTTGGTAAGGAAGTCTGCTCATATGTACTGGACCACCTCTTTCAGAGGCTTTTAGGAAATTAAGTGTTTCTTCCTCATTTAACTTAGGACTTTTGCTAGGTTTTCTGTAATATCTCTGAATGGTGTCATATAGGAGTCATCTAAAATTGTCTTGGCTGGAGTGTAATGTTTAGATGCTGTTGTGGGTTGCCTAGAGTGACCTTTACTGGAGAAGTCTTCCAAAGACACAAAAACCACGGTTTGGAACAGCAACAATTACAGTTGCTGTGGTTTCCAAGATTCTTGGGCTAGAATAAAGTTTTCTATACGTCTCCATTCTGGATCAGGGTTTTTCTGCACAATTGAAGTAACTGTAATTGTCTTGATGACAGTTTTAGGAATTGTGTTGAAGTGCATCGTTGACAGAAGCTTCCCTGGAATCTGCAAGGGCTGAAATGTGGTTGTTGTTGCCCCAGTTGGACTTGTGGAGTGCTACCAATATTGGTCACAACCCTGTCTCACTTGGGAACCATGGAGAGTAGTTGTTCATATCCAGCTTCTGTCTCTGCCTAATCTGTAGTTGTCAACGTTTCCATGTCTTAGCAATTGCTATTGTAGTTTCCACGAAGGAGTACTTAGCACAAATATTTAATTGGCATTCTTTTTTAGTGAGCAGTATCTAACAATGTTTCACCCTTAGGAAGTGTTATATTCTTCTGATCTGCTCACATTTAAGTGATTGCTTAAGTGAAAATAAATCTGATGGTAATATTGTATGTATTTTTTTGCATTGTTTGTAGATGAGAGATTTATAACAAGTACTTTGTAGATCTTATTCTTCCCAGAATAGCATGAAAATGTAGTTATGGCAAAACTTATAAAGATGAAAGATATTTCAGATCTTGCTGAAGAAATTGCTATATACTCAAAGTAAGATCTTTATGCAAGTTCTTCCCTGGTTATTATTTGCTCGTTTCATAGTCATTCGTAAGAAGAATAGAGAGAGAATCAACATGTAGTTCTAAAAGAGAAATATTTCCCCAACTATGCTGAGTGAGGATTTCTCTGAAGAAGTAGCTCTGTATTTACTGGGATGGACTCTTTAGAAAGAGCCATTGTTTCATTCAATGCCAATGGATAGGTCTGCTTTGAATCATCACTTATTATCAAGAATGCATTTTGACATAAGTGTTCAGAATGCTCTTTTAACTTTAGCCTGTCCCCAAACAGGGTGAATGTACCAGCTCTGGGAACAAATTAAAAGGTTTTAGATTGTTTGTGTTCATTTCCAGAAAACAGGCTTCTGAAAAAAATATATTTGCCATTCTTTGTAAACTACAGGATAATGCATTTGAAATAACTATCCTGGTACTTTTAGAATTATCTGGGCAAGCCTCGTTGCTGCTTTAAGAGATTTTTAATTATATAGTTTATTTCAGTAATTGCTTTATTTTATAGTGCACTTACTTCCTGAAAGTGCACTTTGTGTATGTGGCAACTGTTGTTCCTTTAATTACAAGGTTAAGTATCACATAATTACAGGGTAAATACACAGTTATTTTTGTCCTGTGTACTAGTGTTTAGGTAACATGGTAGTATTTGTTGAAAGGAACCAAATAGAGCTAAGGAGTATTTGTTTTTTTTCCCATAAAAATAGATTTGGCACAGAAAAAAGATCACAATTTTATATCTTTAAGTCACATGTAAGTGCCAGACCATAATACATTTTCATGAAATAAGTTGTTACAAGAGAACCAACATCATAGGCTTTTGATTTTTTATATCTTTGGGAAAAATTAATCTTCAGAATTACATAAAAAACACTTCTGGTGACTTTGATTTCATACTTCCCAATTTTAAATTTTCTCTGTTTCAATAACTATTAGCTTAAATTTAATGCATTTATCTTGAAGAGCAGGGAAGAAAAAACTCCAAAAGAATGTATTTTAATATGAATTAGCTCACAAACTATAGGAACAAAAATTAAAACAAAATTGACATAAATTTTAAGCTTCTTCAGTTGTTACCATATTACTAAAATTGTGGGAAATAATTTTTAAATTTCTTACTATCTTTAAGTAGTTGTATAAGTTGTACAAAGGGGTTTTAATTTAACATAGCAGTTTATGAGTACAATACATCTTGATAATGTCGCTCCTTCTATCATTCTATCAGGGGTAATTCATGTAAGTTTGATTCTGTATCTACTGCTTAGAAGATTCCAGAATTTTAAATATTTTTGAAGGAAATGTTTTAGCCTTCAGCATTCCCTCATCAACTGTGCTAGATGACCAAACAGATGCAAATTACTAATCAACTAATTTTAGAGATATTTATTGGATGTTAATTCTATTCCAGGAGTAAAATATACTGCATTTAATATGTTCATTATCTAGTGCCAAAGTTAAATAGATAAGCCAACAATTCTAATTTGTGTTAGAAATCCTTAATTATTACATAGAAAGCTCAGAAATACCTGAAAATTACTAGATATAAAGAGAGTAGATAAAAGTGGCATCCAGGATGGAAAAGAACTAGATGTGAACAAGTATCTTTCATATAAGCAAGCTCTTTTATTAATTTTTTAAATGTTATGTTTGCTATGGTTTCAAAAATTACAACAGTAACAACTACCTTCTTAAGCTAAACAAAAGATATACTAATAGTTCTATTGTTAGCAGCTTAAATATCCTCATGATTTTATTAAGCCAAAATATTCTAATAATTAGCATCTACTGAGCTTTTTTAATGAGAAAGAGAATTATAAATAAACTTTTTGACTTTCTAAGACCACAACCCTAATAGAATAATTCAGTTAGTGTTGGTAGCCAAAGCTGATCAACTTATGGAAATATATAAAAGAATGAATTCCAGGCTGCAAAGCAGAAACATAGCACTGACTATAGCACATTAGATTCTCCAGCACACATAGAAATCTACTGCCAAGATATGAAAGAAGAAGAGATATCTCTGTAGACACCTTAAGCTGTAGTGCAGAGACCTAGGTTCCGTGAAGATTTTATGTTAGGGCAGGAAGTACAACATGTTATGAGAGCCTTCTAGTAAATGCTCTTTGGTTTAATGCAGTGTCTAGTCTTTAATTGGAATTGGAATAGAAAACGAGATATCCTACACCAATGATATTCCAACAGGTGAATTTCTGAGATGATTGGAAATGATAAAATTTTAAAAATTGCTGTCCACAACCCACCTTGAAATTTATTTCCTCTTTTGTTTAAGGTGATGGCTGCCTTTTACAAAACCTCTTTGTGAACCTGAACCCCTATATCCACTGGTGACTATGAAATGCAGCTTCTGAGACTACTCAACCCTTTTATGTACTCCTCCTTATTTCATGTATGTCATACTTTCAGTAGCAAGATTCTTCATTGTCGATTAGAATTGGAGCACATTCCCAGAAGCAAGATGGCTAGAAGAAATGCGTAAAGTACTTTTGGAGTCAGATCCAATATGTGGAGTGGATGAATGGTTTATAGGAAATAAAAGCTGTGGAATGCTCATCCTGAGCAAGATTATAGGCAAAAGCCCCTGTACCGAATATCTTACTAACTGCACAACAGTTTGGATTTCTTTTTGACATGGAGAAACTTTTAACTTTGGGATAAAATTATTTGAGATAAAATTAAACATATTCCCAACAAAATACAATACAAATTATTGAGTCTTATAAGCTTCAGTTACTTCTAAAAAAAAAAAAGAAAAAAATAGCTTTTTCAAATCACTAGGAGCTCTTGTTATATAAAAGACAAAACCCCAGTGTAAAGTGAACTACAAGTTGGTTAAGAATAAAAGATAATTACCTTGTCAATAAAAGAAAAAGATATGCATGAGGTTTCCTTATC
Source organism: Dipodomys ordii (assembly GCF_000151885.1). Lineage (NCBI taxonomy): Eukaryota > Metazoa > Chordata > Mammalia > Rodentia > Heteromyidae > Dipodomys > Dipodomys ordii. The sequence goes on from NW_012267325.1 coordinate 5,332,742, forward strand.
AAAACAAAGGAACATGGTCATCATTCACTGCTATATCAGTTGAACTTTATGCTAAGTTTAATGAAGAGGGAATATTACAAATGAAACAGAAGGATAGCACAAAGAACAGATGTCTAGTAATTTCTTCAGTAGGCATGTTAAAACCTTAACCTATTCTTCACTTGGCTTCTTATGTAAATGGGCTGCATATTGGACAGTATAGTCATAAAATGTCTGAATTAGCAAATGGCTAAACTTCAATTTCAAGTTTTCAAATTATTGTAAACTAATGTTTATTTTCCATGAAATCTGAACAATAACAATTGCCTAAGACTTCAGACTCTGATTCGAATCTAATATGTTTACTTTAGTAAAATTTTTGCATAGCTTTTAAAATACTTTTAAATAAAAAATGTCATAATTTTTCAGGTAGTTACTTAAGAAAGGATTGTGAATTGTATTTGATCATGATGACCCAGCACTTATCTTGATTAACTAAATAGAGTTAATATTACGCCTATTTGATAAATTTTTCTTTTCTATACAGTGGTTAAATACTTCAAGAAATTACACTCAAATCTATACATATGCATATGCACCCACACTATTAATGAACATTTTGTTCACAGTAAATACTGAAGAATAGACTACAAATCTTTGTTTGCTCTTTCAACTTGTCCAATGACTCCTTTGTATGCAATAATCTCAACAACTATGTTTCATTGTTATGTTTCCTATGATTTCCCTCAGGCAGACCTAAAATTAATCCATTGTATATTATTGTTAATTATGTCTTTTCACATTGTTACTGGTTTCCAACTTGGGCTGGTTAAGATGGAATTTCATTTTAAGGACAATTGTTCACCACATGTTTTGCATGATAAAGGGAATCTAAACATATGAAACAAGGTTTCTTCAATATATTTTGTGCATATGAATTCTGTGTCTTTATACATCATGTTTGGTTTCTGACATGAGGGAATCTGAAGATGAGCGATTCCTTTGGGCAACTGTCAACACTGTCTTGATGATTTTCATATGCTCACAGTGTTACTATAACCAGGTTATGGAATTAACACTGAAGGGCAGTCCTGAAAGTTATACTACAATATAATTTTATTTTCATGTTCACATTATTCCACATCAAATCTCAGGATCACTTCTATTCCTATTAGATAAATATATGCCTATTCTTTTCCCTGGAATGGGGCAGACAAAAGTTGCAAGTTGTTTTCTAAGAGCAAAATAAGTCAGGATAATTTAAGTGTCAGTATGCTTTCCGTTTATCTTTTAGGTTCTGATTTGTCAAGGTGGAGATCCTTATTAGGAGCTGTATTATCTCTAGAGGATTTTTATTTTTAACTGGCTGGACTCTCCTTTACCCAAGCTCTGTTCTCATCCCAGGGTAGTTGCTATGACTCTGCTGGTTAAGAGGATGCAGCATGTCGCAGAGGAGCATCTATCATTTGAACACATGTGCTGTTGATAATAAGTATTGAAAACTGGGACTTTTGATTCCACAAACCCAGAGGGTGTCCTGTAGTTCATGTGGATATTGTGGTGGAACTGTCTTTTTCATCTGAGTCCTGACAGGCCTGGAAAATGTAATCTTAGCTTCAGTAATTTTTGTATCAAGATCACAATAGGCAAATATTGTCACTTTGTAGAGAAACTCCCATGGGCACATGTAAATTTGGTAGAGAAGTTACACATATTCTTTAGTTGCTTTGATAACTTGAACTGGATTGTGTATTTCTTTATATGTGTATACTTTATGACAAAATGTATAGAAAATGATTATAAAAGCAGTACCTCGTACAGCTATTTCGCTTTCTCCTTTCATTGCCTGTTTAGACATTACCTTGTCCTTTATTCTCGCTCAACTGACAAATGGAATTTTTCTGAGACATCCCTCTCTTAGTAGGAAACCTCTGTAGCCTGAGAATATATTAAACTTCATTTCCTGTGATGAAAATTCCTCTGGTAAATATTTGCTAAGTTCTTAATAGACCTGGTTAGTGCTGAGAACTGGTGATTGCAAAATAAGAGAAAAAAAAAAAGGAGCCAATAAATATAGTGGATGAAAGAGAAACTAGGATATCTCCAGAATCTACAAAAATGAAATTTCATTATCCTCTTTTGTTATAATTTAAGTAAGTCAATATTGGGCTGGACAAGATTAAGGGACAAATAAATAAGGACCAAAAGCACAAAGATGTGAGACAGAATACCCATTTCACTGACGAGGTTAGTGAAGCATAGAGATATGGAATAACTTGTATATGTCATATTGCTCCTAAGTGACAGAAGTAATATATACTGTCTGCCTATAGAACTTACTGCTTTTGAATCTATGGTACAGTCTAGACAAAGGTTGCTGAGGACCTATGTACCCCACTTATTTGAAATAGATTGTGGAGATTAATGTTCCTGGATCTACTAGCTTCCTGGGGAGAATTGTGTAATTTATTTGCTAAGCAGGCATGACCTAAGCTTGTCTCCCTTGCATTTTCCTTGCATCTGCATTGTGACATTGGCAGCAAACCTCTTTGTAATGTTGATTGCTATGGCTTGAGTGTTTCAGTGCTCTTCAAAATTCAAATGTTCATCTGCATTGCAATAGTGTTGGGAGGTGGGACCTCTGGAAAATTCAGAACCTGAGAGAAGAGCCTTGATGAATAGGTAAATGACATTCTACCATAGGCTTACAGGAGTGAGGTTTCTTTGTTATTTCCATACTTCTGCCATATAAGGACATAGCCTTTGTTTTATCTTGTCCTTTCATGTTCTGCCATTTGAGGAAACCCCAGATGGCATCTTGTTCTCAGACTTCCCACCCTGTCTAATAAATATCTGTTCTCTGTAAATTATTTCATCATAGAGACAACAGAGATACAGTGAAAGAGGACTCATGCTGACATTCTATAAATTCTTTTAAAAAAATTCTTAGGGGAAATTCTTTTTTTTTTAATTTAATTTTATTTGTGAACATACTGTACAGAGGAGTTACAATTACATGGGCAGGATAATGCGTACATTTCTTACCAAGCATTGCAGCCTCCTCCTTTGTTTACCTTTCACATCCCTTCCAGCTTCCCCCCTCCCCCCCAATCCCAATCTTTCTCCTTCCCCCCCTTCGCCGCCCTCCCCCCCCACCGACGTTGTAAAGCTCGTTTTGGACATGACAACTTGTACTTCTCATTGTTGCAACAGGTCCACCTGTATCCTTAAACAACTGGTTTTCCCCATCTCCTCCACAAGTTATACTGACATCAAATATAGTGAAAGCAGGGGTTATACTGTGGGGGAGGGACATACAAAGCAACAAAGAGATAATCTTATAAATGCGTTAGAAACACATGCATGAAAGAAAAAAACATTAAAATACACATCTAAGATATGGAACCAACCCAGATACCCCTCAGTAGATGAATGGATCAAGAAAATGTGGTATATATACACAATGGAATTCTATGCCTCCATCAGAAAGAATGACATTGCCTCATTTGTTAGGAAATGGAAAAACTTGGAAAAAATTATATTAAATGAAGTAAGCCAGGCCCAAAGAAACACAGGTCCCATGGTTTCCCTTATTTGTAATATCTAGTATATGTATGAGTCAAGCGGAAAAGGTCAGATAATGTGACGTCAGGGGAAATTCTTTAGGGATAAGTTCCTTAGGAAAGAAAAAAGAAAGAGGTCCAGTAGGGAAAAAAAAAACCCAAAACAAAAGCAAGAATCTCAAGTATCTTTCACTCAAGGGTAATCTACACAGTACTAATGGTACATAGATTTCTGGAAATAATAATGTGATTACTTAAGTGAGTAGTTCATTAACTTCCATCATCATGAAATCGACCTTAGCTCAGTGTATTATGTGGCTTGAACATTCATTAAAAAGAACAACAGTAACCATACAACATTTGCTTTATCACACTTTTTTTATTTTGATCTAATATTACATTAATATGCAAATTCAATACAGTTCCCATATACCCTTCAGATATCTCCAACTATTTTAATATCATACATAATCATTTTATATTGATCAAAATTAAGGAACTAGCTGTGTTCAAGACTTCCAACACTTAGATCCATAGAAAAGTTTCATGAATAACTAGAAATGAATTGTATATCTTTGTTTGAAAGATAATATTAAACCTAGTTCATTTTTTTTAGATTTAATGCACAAATAGAAAATAGACTTTATGGAACACCATTAGGATTTTCTTTACCATTTGAAACAATTTAGAAAAATTGAGTAATAAGAGAATTTTTAATTAAATTTTATTTTGTTGTAAATGTGATATACAGAGGGATTACAGTTACATAGGTAAAGTAATGAGTATATTTCTTGTGGAACATTGTTACTCATGCCTTCATTTTTCTCCCATTACCCTTCTCCCCCAGTTGTAAAGTTCATCTTCAACAGAGTATCTTCTGAGTATAATTGCTACATTGGGTTACCCTTTGTTCTTGTTTCACTATTTTGTTATTCTCCTTCTCTTCTCAAATCAGATAAAGTATATACAAGGCACAAGGTACCAGAATCAAAAAACAGTGACTACTGGGGATAAACCAAAGGGGAAAATAAAAAATAAAATAAAATAAAGAAAAAAGCAATAGCTTGATACATTACATACAGTCCATTGATGACAAGGTCAACAACAAAAATAGAATTCTATGTCTCCATCAGAAAGAATAACATCGCCCCATTCTTAAGGTTTGGAAAAACTTGAAAAAGTTCATATTAAGTGAAGCAATCCAGACCCACAGAAACATAGGCTCCATGGTTTCCCTCATTTATAATAATTAGTATATGTATAAGAGGATGGTCTTAGCAGAGGGTCACAATAGCTCAATAGCTATGTACATATGACCATATAAAATGATGCTAATTGAATTGGACTCCAAGATATAAGAAAAATTTACCCTACTAGATATCAGAATAGGCTACATTTTAAGAATTACTTAGGGTAGATGTGAAAATAAACTAAATGCATCAAAAAGAAACCTTAGAAATGAGTTAAAATAAATATTTTTTAAAAGGTGTACTAGAAGTCTGAAAAATAAAAGATCATTCTATAATCATTTTTGATAAAAATTTACCATAGCTCATTATGATTTTAAAACCCAAAACTCAAAAGAATTTCTTAGCATAATAAAATTTTAAAAGAAATTCTAAATCTACTAAAATTTTGTTTTTTTGTGTGTGTGCCAGTCCTGGGGCTTGAATTCAGGGTCTAGGCACTGTCCCTGAGCTTCTTTTGTTCAAGGCAAGCACTTGAGCCACAATGCCACTTCTGGCTTTTCTGTTTATGTCATACTGAAGAATTGACCCCAGGGTTTCATGAATGCTAGGCAAACACTCTACCACTAAGCCACATTCCTAGTCCTAAATTGATGAACATTTTAAGAGACTATAACCACTAAAAGTTTATACACATATTCATATATATGCATTCTGTGTTATAATGTTAAGACATTGCAACATAAGAAAAATCATACATGTAAACTTGACTTTGCATATATAAATTTAAAAATATATTTTAATAAGAAAAGAGAAAGTAAAAATATATCTCAGAGACATTAAAAATTATAAGGTGCAAAATAGATTAAAAAATCCAGACTAGAGTTAATACTTTAAACTTAAAATACACCACAAAAGAAATCTCAGAATTTAAAAATAAGCATAAAAACTGCAAAAGATAGAGAATATACAATGAATCTATTTTACAAACCACTGATTCAAGAATACATGTGATTTCAAAAAACCACCCTATATCATTTTGTAGATGAAAGAAATATACTATAAAGAACTCTACCAGGGTTCCTTCAGAACTTACATTTTTGTACGCCAGATAATATAATTCATAAAATTATTGTCTGAACTGTGTCTGAAATCTTAAAAACTTTAGTTTCATTTTTATAAAACCTATTCCAAAGAAACAACTATAAGGATAAAATTTTAACTACAAATAAAATAGTGTTTCATTAGTATATCAGAATATTAGATATTAGTAATAATGACCCTTAATAAAATGTATTTATTGAAAGCTATTGCTATGGCTCAAACAGTACAGCTTCTGCTTATCAACCTTGAGATCCTGAATTAAAAGCCCTCTATGAGCAAAAGAAAAAAATGAAAATAATTCCTTAGGGCTGGGCTGCACTGGGGGATCAATTTGGGAAGAATTTTTAATCAAGTTTGAGGCCCTAGATTTAATCTCCAGACCAAAAAACAAGAAAGAATGAAAGAAAGAAAGAAATGAAAGAAAGAAAGAAAGAAAAAGACAGAAAAAGAGAGAGAAAGAAAAAGAAAGACAGAAAGAAAGAGAAAGCAAGCAAGTAAACAATATATTTATCAATTTCGAAAGTGGTCATAATATATTGCTAAATAAGAAGGTTTATTGTAAAGCACATGAAATTATATAGGGAAAGCATCTTCAGGACTGAAAATGTGGCTTTGTGGTAGAGTGCTTGCCTAGCCCGATGAAGCCCTGGATTCAATTCCTCAGTACCACACAAACAGAAAAAGCCGCATAGCCCTGAGTTCATGCTCCATGACTGGAAAAAAAAATCAACATGTAATTTCAGTAATCATATTCAGAGTGATATGGACCATAGACAAAGACTCAATTTGAAGTGCTGTTTAGCAATAATATTCTTTATTTACTTTTTAAACAATACATAGTAAGATCATTTGCTCATTTTACTTATTTTGGCAGTAATGCAGTTGTGTGTGTGTGTGTGTGTGTGTGTGTGTGTGTATTTGTTTGGACTGAGTGTATATTATGAGATGGTCATTATATGTTGAATATAAAATTTCCCCATAGACTTGTGTTGAATCCTTGATAGCCAGCTGGGGTTATTAGTTTGGAAATCTCTGCCTCTGTCTCTCTCTGTCTCTGTCTGTTTGTCTGTCTGTCTGTCTGTCTCCTCTCTTTTGTGGTGTTGTGGAGGAAAGAAAGACCCTATGCTTGGACCTGTGCTGCTGCTGCTACTGCTTCTCCTTCTTCCTCTTTGTCTTCTTCCTTTTCTTCTCCTTCCTCTTCTTCTCCTTCCTCCTCTTCCTCCCCCTCTTTCTCCTCCTCCTCCTCCTCCTCTTCTTCTTTTCGTATTTATAATGCATTTAAGTTTAACTATGAAATAAGTTATGCAATTATCTCTATGCTAATTGGATAAATTAAGTACACAAATAAAACTGCACAGGTATCTTTGTACTAGCCACCAGTAGCTATTAAGCAAAGTTTTTCTGGAGTAATGGCAGAAATGGAGAAAGAGCTCTAAAACTTTACAGGAAATCAAAGTGCGTTCCTTCATTAATATCATCAAGTTAAGGTATAAAGTCAGATAAGGCCTTAAGGTCACATGGAGATTTTAATGTAGCATATGTTTGATTCAATAGAAATGTCATAACCAAAACATTTGCATCAATGAACTACACATGAATTAAAGATAAGTGAATCAAAATCCTTAATGTACTGACTTGGAGTCACAAAATCTGTATAATTGTTAAATGTTTCATTAATTTACCAAATGGTTCCTATTCATGTCTATTTCTATTTTCAAATTAGAGATCAGACAATATACACTCAGTCTGTGCACTACGCACACAGACTTAAAAATGCACTTAGAGATCCTTTGAAGAAAGTAAAATATATATCAAGATAAAACGTATTTAAGGGAAAGGCTAATGACCACAGAAAATTTTAAAACACTATTGAACATCTAATTTATTTGTTGTTATATTAATAATTGTACACTAAATGCACTGTGACATAATAAAAAATTTAGTATGTTATGTCATTTGAAATTCACATTACCTCTGTGAAAGAGATAAGTAAACTCTGTATAAGTAAACTCTTTGTGGGAAAATGAAGCCCAGAGAGACTAAGATGAGAGATAATTTTCTGTTTAGAAAAGAAAGGTCAGTTACTAGTATCTTCACAGGGAGATGGGCAGGCATGTGAAGAAATCTAAATAGCATTTTGTATAAAAATCAGGTCAGAGAACTGAAGAACTCTAGCTTGGAGAAGAGACAATGCTGGATGTTGATAAAAACTCCATACATTTAAATGGTCAGAATAATCAATCCCACAGTTTAGATATTGAATAAATTTTACTCAATATTAATAATTTAATTAAAACAATTTGTGGGAAGGGTTAGAAAATTTGAAAAGATTCTTTAAGAAATTCTCTGGTATATTACAACTATTCTATATTGTACATGGTAATTGTAATCAGAATCCAGGCATGACAACATTTCATTTTGGAGAGAGCAAGGGAAGGGGTGATATTGTTCCAAACAGAATGTACTCTTACCTGACGTATGATGCTGTAAGCCTCTGTATATCACCTTTGTAATAAAATACTGAAGAAAAAGTAAATTTTACTTCACTTAAGTTTTAAAATTTTAATCATTTTAAATTTGTGCCTGAATGAAAGAATAAAAAATTCTGCCAAAAGTAATAAGACACAAAAGTTAACAAATTATTTTAGGAAGTATTTTAGGAAATAGTGTTGACAAGAATAGAAACTAATGTTGAAGAGTGGAAAAATAATACCATTATAAGATTTTGTTAGGAAAATATACAAATAAAGACTGACTTCTCAAGTGTAGTGTTTTTTGTTTTTTGCATGTGCACCATTTTATATACCAATAGAGTTTATTAAAATTAACTACTGAAGTATATAAAATGTGAATAGTATCACAGATTACATAACAATTACAAATTTATAAATACTGTAAAGAGTCATAGCATAAGGTCAAAATAGAAATCTGGAGAACTATTTTTTTAAAAGTCAACTCTGATAAAGCCTATCTACCTGGCTTGGAAAATGGAAGTTGGAGGATAAAAGTTTGAGGCCAGCTTAGGCAAAACTAATTCTTGAGACTCCATTTCAACTAATAGAAGTGACCAATGCACTGTTCCTATAATCCCAGTTGCAGAGGAAGCCCAATATCTGGGTGCAATGGCACAAGCCTGCAATCTCCAGATACTGTACAGAGGGGTTACAGTTTTATGAGTAAGGTAATGAGTACATTTCTGATCTAGCATCGTTACCCTTCCTTTGTTTCCCCCCTACCATTGCTTCGTTCCCCATCTCTCCAAGAATTCCTTCCTCCCTCTGCCCCCAAGTTGTAAAGTTCATTTTCGACATAGTGTCTTGTACATCTCATTGTTACAATTGGTCAACCTGTATCCTTGTTTCAGCATTTTGTTATTTCTCTTTCCCTCCTCAAATTAGAAAAAAAAATGTGTATACAAGATGCAAGACACCAAATCAAATACAGTCCTAACCTCTCAATAAATGGGAAAGCCCTGTCTCATGCTTCAGTCCAAAATCCTAAACTTCATACACACTGCATCTTCATTCTCCATTGGTCTTCATGAGCCAATCACCTGGCTTGCTCATCCTGTTCTTATCAGTAGGGATGTGCCCTAAGGGATGTGCCCTAGGTGTCACTCATTGATTTTCATTTTAATTCATGTGTGATTCCAGAGGTCTTTGTTTTGTATATTCTTTAATTTTCCCTCATTTTATTTTACATATTTCCATATGCAAATCAAACTTCAAAATACCTCAGTGTAAACTTCCTAAAGATAATTAAGGGAGAAGAGAATTTCTACCATCCATATTCTTTTTTATTTTTTTAAAAAAATTATATTGTGAAAATACTTGAGCCACAGCACCACTGCTGATTTTCTGGTAGTTTATTGGAGATAAGAGTCTCATGGATGCTCCTTCCCCAGCTTGGCTTTGAACCGTGATCCTCAGATCTCAGCCTCTTTAGTAGCTAGGAATACATGCATGAACCAATGGTTCCTGGCTCTGACTAACTTCTCTTAACATAATTTTTCAGGCCCTTCAATTTCTCTGCATATGATGCATATGTAACTGACATTAAACATCTAGACCTGTTGAGAAGATTAGATATTACAAATATCAACCAAAGTTTAGCTTCAGAAATGAAAACTTATTGTTCATGTGTTACTGCTAATTTTTTGAAATTGAAAATAAATGTTGCAAGCCAATGGATAATGGAACAGCATGAATTTCCAGGAAATATAAAAAATAATTGGACTTTAAAGGTGGCAGGTAGCTAGGTGCTGGTGACTCATGCCTGTAATCCTAGCTAAAGAGACTGAAATTTGAAGTCGCCGCAGGTAGGCAGTCTGCAAGACTCCATCTCCAATTAACCATCAAAAAAGCAGAGCTGGAGGTATGGCTCTAGTGTGTCAGTGGAATAAGAGTGAGCAAAACTGACACTTTGAGATCTTGAGTTTAAATATTGGCACTAGGGGAAAAAATTGGGAAATAAGGAAAGAGAAGAAAGTTCTCATTTGCTGCAGCTGTGAAGTGAAGAGGCACAGTAAATTTATGGGCTAATCCCTGGCTATGGAGGTGCCAAAGAGGAGATTTTTTTGGACAGGTTTTCTGGGGAAAATACCATAAAATGAGTTTGGCAAGGTGAATGAAGAGGCCAGTGATAAAATACATGAGAAGATGGGCATAAGAGTTTGGGTTAATGTGGTATATACAAAGAAGGTTTTTTCAATTTTGAGTCAAGGAATTTAAATGATCAAATTGGCCCCTTATAAAATTAGTCTGTCAATAGTATGCAAGATAGATTGGAGCAAAGAGAAATTTATAAAAGAGATCAGTTATGAAACAATTGTAATCTAGCTATGAAGTGGTAAGGACCTAGACTAATTGGTGGAATGAGGGAAGCAACTTAACAAGCAAATCTGAAAGATTTGTACTCAATTTTGAAAATTGAAGAAGTGAAGAGAATCAAAGAAATGCCAAGGATTGTTAAATGTCTAAGGAGAAAGTAATAATGATTGTTCTAACTGTAAGGACCTGATTTTTTTTAAGTCAGGGCACTGATAAAAAGGACATGATAAGGACTCATTTTAGGCAAACTCTATTGCAGAAACAGTGCTAGGCTTTTCTCAGAATTGCATGACCATCTTTCCAAAATCAATCAGTAACAAAGAAAAAAATCCTAGTTTCCATTTCCTGGAGTTCATTTTCATAAATATGATTTTATATGATCCAATGCATGTAAGTATTGAGTCTTTGTGTTCCTCTCCTAAGATTATCCTCCTTTGATCTCACTGTGTGAGCATACCTAGAGACCTTTGTTAGTGTTTTTGTTTTAATTTCTTTTTTTTAGTTCATTTATCTGTATTGGGAATGTAGGGAGGGACACAAAAATGATGCAACAGAGGGCAGACAAATGTAGCAGTGGTACTCACTATGTTGAAAATGAACTATATCAGCTGGGAGAGGTGGGGAAAGAGATGTTCAAAAAGCAATAGACTCAGTATCTGACTTATGTAACTGTAAGTCCTTTGTACATCACCTTTATAATAAATATAACAAATGTATGCCAAAAATAAAAGAACCTACCACAAAAAATACTCAGTGTTAGATACAAAGCATCTCAGTTTGAAGCAATGCTTATTTCTGGTTCAGTAAAGCAAGTACAAGTAAGTGTCACCTTATAGGACAAGAAAATCAGGTGTCTATTAAGAAAACAACCTTGGTAGAACTCCATGAGCTGTATATACAATGTTTGTAGTCATGAAATTATAACACAATGAAACACAATCAAGCAAGTTTACTCTCAGGATTTTAGACATTTCTTTAGCTGCTCATAATAAAATTGCTTATATGCCTGTATCAATATCAACACTGAAATGTTAGATCATTGCGTGCTAGTACACTAAAGTTTTAGTCTCATGTTTTATACTTGGTTTTCGTTTTCTTAAACAATAAAACCATTGTATATTAAAAGAAACATATATAAAAGGAATCTTTATTGTTTCACGTTCAAAGATGGTAATTATTTAAAGATTTTGGGTCAATTTCCTTAAGTTTTTTTTATTCCTATTCCAACAAGCAGCTATATCATAGTTATTTATGTGAAACATTGTCTCCCATTTGGTCTATCCTCTAACATGGAGAGTTTGAGAGAGGACTACCAGGAAGGTAATAGAGAGGAAGTAGCAAGAAATCATCAGAGAAATGATTGAGGAACAGAAAAAAAATATAAAAATCATCATTATTACCATTTTTTGTGATACTGGAGGTTGAACTCAGGGTCTCTCCCTTGGTGGTCAAGCACTCTATCAATTCATTCATAGCCCCATCCCCACATTCTATTTTTTTTTAAAGAAGTATCTATCTTTTATGAATTGGTGACCTCCCTTATATTGAACCATGAATTTCTGATGGATTTTGACCTGCACATTTATTCTGTCAATATAATCTCAAAGAAATCACATTGTGAATCAGAAAATATTATTGATTCCACATTCAGATGAAGAAGGGCAGTGAGCATTAGTAAAGTCTTACATATTGATACGACTGGTGGATTGCCTAAATAAATTCATGTATTCTAGCTTTCTCCACTATCTTAATCCTTGGCAGAAACAAACAAACAGAAAGCAAATAGTAAAAGTTACTCTTGGTAAAGAAGAAGTGGTATTATTTGTCCTGCTTGGACAACTATTCACAGATACAGTCATCTGTCCCTCCAAAGTCCCTAGAATGTTTGACTGTTCCCCAAAGGTTCCATTATTCTCTCCCTCTCTATTGAATTCCGTTTTGATATCTAAGAAATACTAGCTAGCTGACCTTTCAACTTCTCATAGAGATTTTCTGTATTTTCCTCCAAAAGATAAAGTCAATATTAAAAGCAAAGAAAATTGCTTTAAAATATGTACAAATAGCTCTTGGTTACAAAAGTAAACCAGAAATAGAATGTAGTCAATATTCAAAACTTTCCAATTTATTAACAATGAAGTTGCTTCAGATTTTTCATTTAAGTTTATAAATTATTCATTGTTTATAGATTTTAGATAACGCATGATGAAATCTCAAACTATGTTCCACTGCACAGATTGCAACAAGGCAGGCTTTCTTTTTTCTCTCCCCTCCTTCATCCTCTCCCAATTTTCCCTCCCCTCTTTTCTTTTCCTCTTCCTTGTTTTCCCTCTTCCTCTCTCCTCATGTTGCTACTTGTATCACATTGCCTGATGATGACATGCTCTGGGCCTTAGCTATGCTATGCTGCTAGATAAACTACTTATTTTCACAGCCATAAATGTCTTAAATTTATTTGTTTCTGTTTGTATATGTTAATGGTTTCTCAATTATGAGGAATGTAACCATCCTATCCCAAGGTATGTACTAAGGGACAATCTTGGATTTTATTCAGGCACAAACTTAGTATGTGATACAATTTGACTGAATTTTGAAAACTAATGTATTGACATGGAACAGAAAAAGAATGTGTATGTGTGTGTGTGTGTGTGTGTGTGTGTGTGTGTGTGTGTGTGTGTGTGTAGTTTTGGAGTATTCTGTTTTTGAATTAATGATGATCTCTGTTGTTTGTGAAACACATTTTTTTCCCTGGCAGATCTTTGATTCTCTCTCTGACAGACTGCTATATAACATGTTTAATGAACATGACACAGTACATAGTAAGCATTTCTGACAGTTTGGAATAAATATTCATCATACTAAAAAAGGCAATGCCTTTCTCTATTTTCTTCATCATTAAAGGATCCTGTACCCTTAATTCATTGTCTTATGATTACAACAAACATGCAGGCTTTTTTAGATGGAATGTGTGACTTGTTTTTTATTTCCTCTCTCTAAAATATATTTCTTTTACTTTCTCAGGTGATCAGTTTTGCTTAAGAATAGGCTTATGCAAACTCAAATAATCAAATAAGAGAAAGCTACACAGTCATCTTTGTATCTGAAATACCCTAATTCATTCATGAAATATTACTTGCATGTCTAGATGAACCTCCTTTTTAAAAATTTTTATTTACAATAAAAATATATTCAAGTTCTCCCTTCCAAACTACATCATATATATGTATATATATATATATATATACTACATATATATATATATATGTAGTATATATATATATATATATATAGGCAGAGATTTAATGTTCAGTCTCAAACCACTTTGGTAACTTTTATCTCTTTACCTCTTGCTTGATTTAATGTCAAAATTAAGCAAAATTATAGTGGATGTTGTTTAAAACAAATAAAAGCAAAATATAATGGATTTAGATTAACCAATAACTTTTGGAAAATTGATGGAAATAATGCAAGGAAGTAGAAATAAGACTATAAAGATGGCTATTTGTCAAAATGTGGTAATGCTGGCCTGTTTCCATTTCAAGTTACTGTTTGCATGTAGACTTAATGAAATCATCACTTTTTCAATTTACATGAAATCTCCAGGCAAAAGAAACAACTAAGTAGTATTTTAAAATATTGCTGTGTCACTCCTATGCTTTAAAGTATACATAGCTTAAGTTAAAATTAATTAGAATTTTATCGCTATAAATTTGAAACATAAGACTATGGCTTACTGGTAGAGTACTTATCTAGCATGCATGAAGCCCTAGGTTCAGTTCTTCAGTACCCCATAAACAGAAACATCCAGAAGTGGTGCTGTGGCTCAAGTGCTAGCCTTGAGCAAAAGACGCTCAGGCAGGGACAATGCCCAGGCCCAAAATCAAGCCCCAGAACTGGGAAAAACAAAAAGGAGAGTAAATAATTAACCATTATGAAAAAGTTCTCTACATATATGACTTCTTTAATAATAGGAAGACCTTTGCTAAAATTTTACTCTGAATGAATCTGTTCAAACTTATAAAGAAAAATTCAAATAGAAAATTCTACTACTGAAACCAATTTTAGAATTCTCTAGGTTAAGTAGTAAAGCAGGTTAATGTTCAGAGAATATTTAACTAAAGCTAATTGGATGAGTCAGGTATTGTTCACATTAAATTTTTCTGAATATGTTGGAAGCAGAAAAATGATTTCAGAATAGTAAAATAAAAATAGTCAACATTTGCAGATAGTTTTCTGTTTTCCAAATACTATTTTGTATTTGTAATTAACTTACTATTAATTAAATTAAATTATATATAAATATAAATTAAATTACTATTTCCAAATACTATTTTGTATTTGTAATTAACTTATGAATTCTCACAATTACAAAAAGAAAATGGTTTTCATATTTTTATCTTTAAAACAAATTTTGCCATATAACTTGTTCAAGATCAATTAGAACCAAACTCTCATCCTAAAAATTTCACTTTAGAGCTTTAGTGTTTTAATCAGTGCAGTATATCCTATCAAGATTAATAGTTTACATCATAAATCTTAAGTGTAAAAACAAAATATCATTCATTATAGATAAGAAAACTAAAACTAGTTCTGCAAGATGTTTAGGACAAAAAGTTAATGCCAGAACTAGATTGCAGTCTTAAAACTTTGACTTGAGAGCGTTAATATTTTAATCACTGTGATACATCCTACCAAGATTAATAATCTACATCATCAATCTTAAGTGTAATAAGTCTGATTGAAAAATTGTTGGCAAGGAGCAAGCAAATATTTGTCAGAATTCATGGATTTATCAATTTACATTATCTTTCATTGCATCAGTTGGGTTCACTGGATTAGTATTAAGCAAGTTCTCACAAGAAATTAATTTCATATTGAAAAGCTAAGTACAGGCTCATTTCAAAAAGCCAAAAGACTAATAAAGAGTGCAGGAAGCAGATCTTTCTCCCTTTTAGCCTTTGTTTCTTCACTCAAAAATTAAGGACTCATTAGTTTGTTCTACTAAAAGCTTTCCAATCCACAAAGCACTTACAATATATCAAATACTTTGGAGAGAAATATAGGCCCCTGCCTCAGGCTATGTACACTATGGCTGAGAAGACATACTTACCCAGGCATTCATAATAATGAATTACTAAGAGCTTCTTTATTGGAAGTGGTTGAAACCATCAGACCAACTAGGAGAATTGGGTGGGTGGAAGTGGAGGAGGGGTGGAGGAGTTGATGGGCATGGAAATGCAATGTCCAGATTCCTGAAATCTGGGCATCATTGCTCGCATCTCTTAGAGCACATTATCTGCCTGCCTGTCTATAACCATGTGAGCTGATTTTGATCCTTCTCCAAAAGGTAGAATGAAAAACTGGGAAGTAAAAAAAAATTATCTATAAATGGTAACATGCTATATGAAAGATAAAATTTTCTTTCTGTTGTTATTGTCATCACTATTAAGTAGTTACTGATAAATATTAGGAATGAGCTTTTTTTATTAGAAGATGATGCACTACTGTTGGTCTAGAGGAGGAGATAGGAACAAGTAAAAACAGACAGTACAGTTGAGTAACACAGTTAATTCTTCATTTGTTCTGCAGAAAAGCATTGGATAGTTGATACTAGCAACCATAATACCTAGAATAATAACAACTACCCAGACAATATAATTTGACTCTAATTATGAAATGAATGTTTGCATTTTTTCCTTTTCAGCTAAAAAAAATAAAGCATGTATACATATAAGAACAAATGGTCAAAGAAAAGTAGATTAATTGTTACAGTCTCTACATTCTCTGGTAAGATTTTCCACTGATTTATATACTGCTTTTGTAGAGGGAAGAGAAATAATTTCAAACTCTGACTTTTGGAATTTGCCATGATATTAGCAAAAAATGGTCCTCAATTTTGCAACTTTTCTACCTCCTACACCCCAAAATGGATTCTATCTCTATTTCATTTCAGAGCTGATAATTGAGATGGTATTGTTCCCAAAGTTCATAAAGTAATTTTTTGTCAACTTAGCTAATGACACAGCATGCCAATACTTAAATTGGTAATGTGACAAAATCTTTTCTGCTGAACTAGATCAAACCACAATGCATAAGACAAAAACATATCTTGAAGAGGAAAAGTGATGTAAGATTTTAAGTTATCGAAGATACGTGTGTACATAAATATACATGAATATAAACCATATATATGTTGTGTATGCTCAAATGGGTGTACATTATTTTTACTTTAGTAACATTGTGTGATTTTGGTAACTACATTGTATATAATTAACTTCTTTTTGTCTTCTTTTATTGTTATTATAAAAGTGATATACAGAGAGGTTACAACCACGTAAGTCAGGTAATGAGTACATTTCTTTTTGGACAATGTCACCCCTTCCCTCACTTTCTCTCAGGTTTTTCCCTCCCTTCATCACCCACAAGTAGATTTTTAGCACAGTGTGTAGAGAATACCACTACTGGATTTGTCCACTCTATTTCCCTCCACTTCTGTTCTCCCTTTATCTCCCAAAGACAGATAAATGAACAAACAAAAAAAATAGTAACAAAGAAAATTCCTTGTTTCCCTTTCCTGGAGTTCATTTGGATAATTATTAATTCTTTTTTAATTTAATTTTATTGTACACAGGTGTTACAGTTACATATATAATTCTTTATTCTTAAAGGACAAAGATCCAAAGTATCCTGACCAATATTTTGATATTTAAGAGAAAGTTGGGATGGACAGAAGTAAAAGAAAGCCAATGTTTGGTAATTAGTTTTATTTGAAAAGTGACAATAAATTGCCTCAAAAAAGAAATATGCCTGTCTATATTTCTATATTTATGTGTATTTAACTATTCTATTGTTAGTAGTGATATATATATATGGTAGATGTTTTTGCTGCTACAATTATTTTTAAAAATTTGTGGTCCTCAGATATTTCTTCTATAAAATAAATATACAAATATCACATTTACATAAAGCTTTTGGTCAAAGCTAGAGATATTCTAAGATATTTCAGCTCAACTATTCATAAGTAAATAAATATGTAGACAATGATTTTTGAGTCTCTAAGCCTGCTTGAATAAATTATAGAAAATTATTTATTTATGTCTTTTAAAAGAATTATTAGCTTTTTTCTTTTTATTAAAGATTAAGTGTCATTTCTTAGGTAGAGGTGCTGAGTGCTATTCAGGGGTTTTAATAATATCCTCAGTTTCCTTCCTAGTACCTTTGAGTGGTTATGAATTAGACTAATAAAAGGCTTTATCATGTGACTTCTGAATACAAAAGGAAGCATTGTTTCTCAGCTTGCTAGGTTGCTATCATTTTTCTCACTTTTGTGGATTTCCCCCTACATTTAAGTAATATATTTTCTTTAAGAAAAACTTACTCTTGTAAATTCCATATTTAATGCTGCAGAAATCTTTACTGTGATTGAAAACTCTCTTCAGTGTCTCCTGGTTTCTATTTCTGGTTTGTGACCAGATATCATCTGTCTGGGTGATATTCCTTTTACACAGAGAGGGTCATTTGATCATTTGAAGCCTTTGTATTATAGAACTGTATAAGATGTCTCACTATACTTTTTCTTTTTTACTATTTTTATTTATAATAACTATTTTTTCAAAAGGAGGTATTTAAAAAAACTTTCTCCAGTGTTGTGACATGTTTCCAAGAATACAAGTAAATTTTCATTTGCATTAGAGGTTTGCAGATATGACTCCAAGCATTGTTAAATCATTAGTATGTTCTTCCTTTTCTCCCCACAATATTTTAGGAAACAATGGAAAGAATTCCAAGTATATTGAAAATCAAGGGTAAATGTATCAGAGTTTGGTGGTATATATAAATAAAAGTATCATCTTTAGAGATGAATGTCACCACTGGTCTTGTCTGTATACTTACCTCCATGTAGACAAAGACTATATATTGGAGGAGACATTAGAAGTATAACTGAAAACAGACAATAAAAAATGATGAAAATTCTTATTGGGTTACTTGCAAGATATATCTTTCCATTAAAGTGGGCTTATAAAAGTTTCAACATACCACTAAAATTACAAGTATGCAATTGCCAATGACTCCCTCTCTCTCTCAGCCTGTTAAATACATGCTTACTTGCTTCGTGTTATATGAACACATATAAAATAAAAAAACTCAAAAATTGTATGTGGACTTTTGTTTGTACTTATGTCAGAAAAAGTGTCAAATTTCAGAATTTAAATGTATTTAGAGCAGCAAGTAAAGTTAACCTACATAAATAATCTTAAAAGCAGAGATTAGCTGTTTATTTAAAATGTTTTCTCAAAATCTTTGAAGAGGATATCCATCCTGATCACTTAAAACATTCATAAGTAGCACCAGTATTTCCTTTTTACTTAAAAGCCTAGGTATTTTATAGGCCTGAGAAGCAATTTCCAGGTAAGTAGTAATCATTGGCCTAATAAAGGTAGATTGCTGTAAGCCTCTTTCCTCCCATTTCCCTTCTTTGCGACCTTTATACATTCACACTTTGCACACTCTTTCTACCCCCTACCACAAAATTGTCCAGCCATTTCTCACACTCATTTGTATGATTTTCCTTAATAGCTAAATGTGTCACGGTATTCTGCAGCATCCCTCCATTCAGTGAATCTGCTTGAAATCTCATTACTGATTTCTTTTTTCATTTCCTACCATATTTTCCTTTTGTTTCTTGAAGTCCTAGATTTTTTTTTTGCTATCTAACAAATTAAACACAATTCTCTCTTTATGGAAACATACCATCATTTCTCCTCTTTACATAAATCATTGTGACAGTGCTTTACAAGGGATAAAATTATAAATGAAACCCAAGTGTATAAACACTAACAGACACATACACAAACAAGCACACAGAAACACATATTCTTCCAGTGTTCTTTGCATTAAAAAATGTATAAACATTTGGTCTCAAATGTAATAACCAAAGAGTTTTTAATTTCTTCATCTTTTAATTTCTTCTTACAAGTCAAATGCCTTAGGCAAAACCAGTAACCATAAGAGATTACTTAGTGAAAATCCAAGCCTCTTTTAAGTTTATGATGTTTCTAAGTTATATGTTTATGATAATTTACATTATTTTTGAAAAAGAAAGTGGTTTAATGTATACTATGATATGTAGCATATAGATGTGTGCAGTTTTGCATTAGGATGTTTACTAAATGCCATTTTGAGTTTTAGCAAGAGAACTAGTCAATGATATGCGATTGCCACCTCAAGCATTGATTAAACTCTCTGCTGCTCATGAAGGCTGACAGAGATTCAAAGGAGGAAATGTAAAACTTGAAGGTACAGCAAAATAGTGACATTTCACTCTATAAAGCTGCCAATATTTTAATCCTGCATGTAAATCATTTGTATCAGTTCAATTCTATATCTTAATTTGTGTACTAAAGGTAAGACTCACTTGCATTAACTTGAATAAAGAAAATGAGATATTAATTATTATCTATTTTATGGACTCTTAAGACAGTAAACATTTTTTCATATTGGTCTCCACTAGTTTTATCATCCTGTGAATAGATTCTTAAGGTGTATTTTTAAAATTTTTCTGTAGTCAGTATAGGTACCTTTCATTATTTTGTTATTAGAACCTTTACTTTCTCAGCTTAAATGACATCTTTGTCAATGATAACATTGTATTCATTTAGAATGATGATTGATATGGTAATAGATACAATGTGATTGAAAGCAACCTTTGTCAATAAGAAGGCCAAATACTCAACCTCTGTATTGGTTTGAATTTGCTCATTATTGGAGACTTTTCATAGTCTTATTGACTTACTGTCCAAATGTTGTTACTTACCTGATACGTCCATTGTTTAAACAGTATAGGCATTGGTATTGAACATCACATCTTCTAATACATGTCCTAAAATACATGGCTCAATTATGTCATGTCCAAGTGTGTTCCAAGTGCATGTAACAACTGTTTTGAGTAAAAAAGATATTTAAGCATATAGAAAGAAGGCATATTGGCAAATGTTATACATGTTGTATCTTTATACTATTAACAATATTTTTAATTGTGAATCATTACTTTTATCAAAAAAGTACTTGAATATTAAATATTTTATTGGTGTTCTAGACATTTATTTTGTGATATTTGTCTCCAGAAAAGCTGTAGAAAATATAGCTTCCTCCAAATTCCATATTTTAATGTATAAGTCATATGGCCATCCCAGAATTTAAAATCACCCCTTAATCATTCAGTGTATGGGTCAATCTTATGAAAGAATCTCAGATTCACTTACTAGGATTTATCTTTGTTCTTTATGCTTCTCACTGCTATCAATAAAGAGATCACCCCTCCCCCCACCTTTTTTAACTCTGCATTTTATGGGCAAGCTTAGGAAGCTTCTCTTGTTCCACTTTTATTTCATAGTGCTGTCCACTCGCAGGCATTTAATAGTTAACCTATACACATTTGCTGGCTTGAAGCGTATGACAAGTTGAAGTGTATGACTTAAGAAAAATGATGGCATCACTTTTGCTATCATATAATACTTAGCATGGAAAAATATTCTTCAATTTTCCGAGAACAACCCTTGATTATTCTGTTAATAATAACATAAAAAGCTCTCCTCTTTATCTGCCCAAGATTACAACCTTCTTTTCTGTCTAATATGATCATTCTCTATTAGTATATTACCAAAAATCTTTTCTTGTAGTATGTGCTTTTCCCAAGTTCATGACTACATTCATCATTTATTTTTTCACAAGTTATATTTTGAGTTGTCTAAGGACCTTGCTTTTTCATGTTCTTTTAATAAATGCCTTGAATGCCATGAGTATTTAAATAATCTTTCTTCACTGCCTTTCATGTCTGTCAATACTTCATTTGCAATGCCTTTCATATCCAGTACCTATTTTCTAGTCCAGACCCCAATCATGGTCAAACTTGCTTACTAACTAGACATTGGACCCTTGTATCTCTTCTCATCTTCTACTCCTATTTCATGAGCAGCCTGCTTGCGATCATGTTACTCAAAGGCTTCCATTTGCTTATAAGGTGAAATTCAAACTAGCTCTTCTGGCATTCATGTCATTTTTTTGTTTTGATCCTAGCCTATAATTTTAACTTTATCTCTCCTGTCTGCTCAACATGATCACAATCTACACACTATCCAGCACACCTTGCTCTTTTTTATCCTCCACACTAATGCTCAATTACATATCCTTGTCTATAATAATTTTGTTTTCTCATTTTCACCAAGTTAAATCCAACATGGTTTTTTTCCCCCACACACTAATTCTTTCATTCTGCCCTTATATTCCAAGACAAAAGCATCATGCAAGTTACTTTCCATCTATGGGTAGATAATATACATGTCCTTCCTCATTTTGACTGGAAGATGAAATGCTATTTGTCCATAGGTACTGCAAGCTTTACCTAAGTTGGTTAGCTTTATGGATGTGTTACTTGCATAGCCACAAAGAGTTATGTTGTTGGAAGGATTTAGGGATTGATAATGCTTCACCTTAAATTACAAATTGACATACAACACAACAAAAAAAATCACAGGGTACCTTATAAATATGTTAAAAACAATAGCAAGGAAGAAAAAAAAAACCACTTGTGCCCCTATCTTGTCTCTCCCCCACAGTATAACTCCTGTTTTCACTGTATTTGGTGTTGATATAATCTGGGGAGGGGAAGGGAAAAACAAATTGTTTAAATAGGGATACAGATTGACCATTGCAACAATGAGATGTCCAAGAGTGGGGGGAGGTTGGGGTTGGGGGTGAGAGTGTAGCTGAGGAGGCAGGAGGGGAAGGTTGGTAGGGGAAAAATAAAGGAGGAGGCAATACACTTCTGTACACTTCTGGATAAGTAGTGTACCCATTACCTTGCTCATGTAACTGTAACCCCTCTGTACAGTATTTTCACAATAAAAAACTTAATTAAAAAAAGATCAAGCAATAAAAAGTAAACAAAAAGATTAAACAATTAACAAATAATATTACAAATTGAATACAAATCTGAACATTTCTTTGCTCATTACCACACAAATTATGTAGCCAGGCCTCCAGTCCATAGTACTTTTAGCACAAAGAAAACACTCAGTGAATATATGTGAAATGGAGTGAAGAACAAGTTTTTCACATTTTCTTCCCTCTTTGAAATAAAACAAGGTGGAAACTTGAAACATAATTGAACTGATGCTTATATAGTTTATAACTGGATGAAAAGGCTTCATAAAGTGATATTTAGAGGAACTGTTTGGAACAAATTAGCATTTATAATTATCTTATAATTTTACCATGGATGGAAAAAAGGACAACATTTTATATAAATAGGATTAGTTTATTTATGGTATTTACAAAATAAATTATTACTCTAAGAAAGAAATTGGCTTTATAGTTTTATATTGGACCTGAAATGAATGCTTAACATACATCACTTCAACATTTTCCTTTCTTCTTTCTTTCTTTGTTTTTTTCTTTCTTTCCTTTTCTTTCTTTCTTTCCCCCCCTTTTCTCCCTCCTTTCTCCTTACCTCCTTCCTCCTTCCTTCCTTCCTTCCTTCCTTCCTTTCTTCCTTCCTTCCTTCCTTCCTTCCTTCCTTCCTTCTTTCTTCATATTGAGCTTGAGGCTTAAATTCAGGCCTCTCTGTTGTCTCTGAACTTCTTACTCAAGGTTAATGCTCTACCACTTGAGCCATAGTTCCCCTTTTGTCTTTTTGGTGGTTAATTGGAAATAAGAGTTTCACAGAATTTCTTGCCTAAACTAGATTTGAACCATGATCCTAAAATCTCAGCCTCCTTAGTAGCTAGGATTACAAGCATGAACTACCTGCTTAGAAAAGAGAAATGCAATGAGATGTATAGGATTTTGTAAGAAGAACGAAGGCTAACCACCAGTAGATCCTGTGGTATGAAACTTGTCTCATAGGGTAACAGTTTAAGTCTGTCAGGTAAGAATTTTCCCCTTTCTTGTTTTGAAGGATGCTGATCTAGAATTGTTGGTAGCCTATACTTGGGTCTTCAGTGTTCTTTATAGATTTTGTCTATCACAGTAGTGAAAAGATCCTTGAAGCACACTGTAGATTTTCTTAGTGTACTCATTGCCCCAATTGTACAATATTGTTACAGGACTAGGCACAGAAGAAAAACTGAAACACAAGTGCACATATAAAAAAATCTTTCTCTTCATGTTTTAAGATCCATGTATTTATATTATAACCCAATTTTCTGTATGCTATGTCTTAGTAATCAAGTGGCTATAAAACATAATAAGTAAAGGTGACTTTTATTTAGCTATCATAAGTGAATCCCAAGGTTCAGAACATGTAACTTAGAGAACTATTGTAATTATTGGTTGCTAACTACCTGCAAAGTATTTATCTCAGAAAGCCAGGCTATGAAAATTGTTGATTTTCAATTATTTCTTTCAAATTTTCTTTGTTTGAAAGTTTCTAATCAATTGCCATGTATTTAAAGTCCTTTCTACACATTATATTTAAAATTTCCAGGTATGCAATTAAACAATTTATTTCACTGAAAAGTAACACTTCCAACCAGTATCAGTAAAAATTGGAACATGTTTATATTTTAAAAATTTGTTTATATAGACAAGTTTAATGCTTATAAAACTAGTAATAAATTCTTCTAGATATTTCTGCATATTATAGCATAAGAATTTTATTACGAAGAGGCCATAGGTTTTAGGTGAATGATACATAAGAATATTTAAACATTGGTGAAATGAATATAAAAATTAACTGATGCCAGATTTCCAGATTGGAGTTTCAGTATTGCTTATGCAGATTATTGTCTTTGATCTGAAAAAAGTGTAAGTATGAGAAATAGAGATGCGTGCATGGGGAAAACTTACATGCTGTGTGACAAGTACCAAACAAAATGTGACCCTATGGGATGTTAGCTCTAAAGATAGTTAGCTCTATGATAATTTAAACAGTTTAAATATTTAAGCTACTTACAAATATTTTTACCTGCCTAGTGAATGTGGGAGATAAAGTCCTGGTAGATTAAAACTTAATGGTTATTTAAATAGCAACTGAAAATAATATTATCTCTTAAAACATAAAAATGTTGAAGAGATCTTATTGTGGAATTAGAGGGAAAGTGAGAGAAAGATTGAGAGAGACAGAGACAGAACTGTATAAGCAGCAGATATAAAATAACATAATCTTGCTTTCAATTTGGGTCTAAATCATGTCATTAGATCTGACTGACTTTATATTTAAGATCATTCAATTGAGTTCCTTTTAATTTACTTTTAATATTTTCCAAATAGAAAAGACCTTTCATTTTCTAGCTGAAGAAGACCCAGGTATTCAGGGGGAAAAAGAGAGGAGAAGACTTCTAAAAAAAATTGCTGTGATCCTGCTTACCAGCTAAAATATTTCCCAACAAATTCTTTAAAAAATGACTCCCTTCTGTAAGGTTGATTAATCAGCTTGCTAGGTTCCATTTTCAGCAAGCTTTATAAACAATCTCTGGAAATTGTCTTAAGTGATCTGGCTCCACCTGTATGGTAATCATGTTTGCTAATATCTTCTTTCTTGTTGGCACATGAGTTGAGTAATTCTCTGAGTGTCTCTCATCTATTTAGTGCAGCCCAATGCATAATGGCATGTAGATATAAATACTAATGGAGAAAGTGCACTGCCTTAGGGAACACCCGCCATGACAAGTAACTAATTGCTTTATGTACATTAGTACCAAGTGAAGCGTTTTACATCTTCTGAAAGAAACCAGCACCCTCTACTTTCTAATTTACCAAAATGTCATTTCCTTTCCTGAAAGACAGGATTAAAGATTTTTTTTAAAGCATCTTACTTACTCCCTTCAATTTGCTGTCCTCTGTGAGTTCTGCTGAGAATTATTCTGAGTCTGAAAATGTCTATAATTATACACCATATCACTCTTGGTTTGGTTACTTTATTTTACTCAATACCAAAACATACACACACACACACACTCATACACAGACACACACACATATATATTATATTTATATATATACTTTATTTTACTCAACACCCAAACATATAAGCTACATATATATATGTATTCAACTATATATACATATTCAAATGTATATTTAAAGTATATACATGCATGTATATATATATATATATATATATTTGCATAGTACAAAAATGAATAGCAGAAGCAGAATTGAAATTGTAAAGAGGAGTAGGCAGGAGGGGTTATGGATGAATGGAAAAAGGAATAGGATGAGGGAGGAGGGAATAGATGAGATGGGGGAGAATTATAGAAGAGATGACTCTGAAAAAGAAGCACTGGACATTTAGACATGTCCATTGTAACCCCCTTGTACAACCTTTGTAGGTTCAGAAAAATGAATTAAATTTAATTTTTAAAAAGTGTTAAAAATTACTTTCTCAGTCTACAATAAATTACTAGTCAGACAACAATCAGAGAAGGAAGTAGACACACATATACACATTTCTTTATAGAAATAAAACTACAAATACAGTCTGGAAAAAATAAGCCGTAAGCATTAATGACAGCTCTTGCATGGTATGGTATATTACACTTTGATGTATGTGTTTTTAATGTGTGTACTTAGTGATGATACACCATTATTAGAGAGTTTAACATGCCTGATGCGAAATGCAGAATTGCTTAGTTTGATGAATTGAAGTTTCCTGTCATGAAGCAGAGAGATTTCAATGACACAGGTTGCTACTGCTGTCACCAAAGGGGTTCTGATAATTATCTAAAATTAATAATGTAATTGCAGATGGATAAAGGCCAGTCAGAGCAAGTCTTTTCTAATATTTCTTTTTATCATATCCCTGTACTCATCACAGATTTTTATCCCTCTCAAATTTGAAGGTAGACCTTCCTGCAAATAGAAGCTGTATTTCAGTTATGGACTAAGCCAGGTATCCTGAGTTCTAAGTATTGCCTTTTCTGATTTAGAAGCATTTTTTCCTTATTTAGAAAAGAAGAAAGATATTCTTATTACACACAGCACAAATGTTGTCCTCTTCCCCATCGGGGAAGACAAAAGGAAGAATGAGGAACAAATTTCCTATGTTACTGAAGAGGCTCTATTTTGTAACATGAGGAGTGTGGATGATATAAAAGACCCACATGAAAGATGCCATAATCAGGAGAGATAATGCTTTTGCACTGAGCAATGGAGACATGTTGCATTTGGGGCTCTTGATATCTAAGTCTGAATCTTAGTTCCTTACTTTGATCACATCCAAGTTAAATCTTCTCACAAGTCAACTACAATATATGTGATATTGTCATTAATGTTTCTTATGAGGAAACTGTGAAAATCATATGAACTAACATGTATAGAAGACAGACAATTCTGCATGTAAGAGCTTGAAAATAGTAGGTAATTTTCCTTTTTATTGTAATATTCATTGTAGTAAAAATTTTTTTCTTTACAGCACTTTTGCAGTTATTTCTCTGATGTGTTTTACTGAATATCTGATAACTGCAAAGCCCAGTTTACCCATGAAGATCTAAAATCACAAATTTAGTCTCAAAAAGATATTGAGTGAAGTTATTTAAAAAGGCAATAGACTCCTTTAGACAAATATATCCTGGTCATAAAAATTACTGAATCATTTATTAAGATTTAAAATGTGTTGACATAGGTGAAGTAAATCATTATTACTAACAAATTACTACAAACGGAGTGTTGTTTCTGTTTATACTTCTGACTTAATGATCATATACTACTGTTTTCTATCTAGTAACATTATTTGTTACATTTATATACATGTGTACATTGTGAAAACAATGGAAAATATACATAAATGGTGCTTCATATTGTACCTGTATGACTTAAAGAATAGCTACTCAGTAATTATTATAAAGAAGAAATAACACCTATTTTAAATGGTGGTTTATATAATTGGTTTTTCTCTAAAAAAACATTTTCATCATTAACTCTCTAAAACTTATGAGAATGAAATGAATCATTGCTTTTTAGGTAACTCATAGTACACAAGATCAACTTATTCTCACCTCAAGGAAGAGAAAAATCTTTTGAACTTGTTTATTTCTTGAATGCTTCTTTTGAAAATTTGTACTTTATATTTATTTGTTTCATGAATTGTATAATTTTAATCCTTTTGTGCTGGTCTTGAGACTTGCTAGTTCATAGGCCGTTGTGCCCTTGATTAACCTTTTTTGTTCAAGGCTGGCCCTCTGTCACTAGAGCCACATTTTCCACTTCCTTGACTACCTCTATATTCAATCATTTGAAGATAAAAATCAAGCTGGATGCCAGTGGCCCCTACCTGTATTCCCAGCTCTGCAGGCAGCTGAGATCCCAGGATTGCAGTTCAAAGCCAGCCAGGGCAGGGAAGGAAACTCTGTGAGACTTTTATCTCCAATAAACTACTCATAAAAGACAAAAATGGCACTGTGGCTCAAGTGCAATGGTCTTCCTTCCCCTTGAGCAAAAGAAGCTCAGGAACAGTTCCCAGGCCCAGAGTTCAAGCCCCAGCACCACCACCACCAACAACAACAACAAAAAGAAAGAAATGAAAAAAGAAAAAGAAAGTTCACACTTTAACCCTTTTCTAAGCAGATAATCTTACCCATTTGTTAAGTTTTCACTCATTCATTTCTTCTTTGATGTCTAATAATTTCCTACTTTCCCCTTGTCCCATGAAGTAGGGAGGTTTTCCAACCCTCATTATTTTTACTAGCTACAGATTTGTCTTTTCAAGAAACATTGATCAAGATGCATTTACTCATAAACAGTCATGTTGAATTGAAATATATTTGCACAATGACTTAAAGATAATATATATTTATATTAATAAACAGGCCACAAGACCTCTATCCTAGAGACTCTAGCCACACAAGAATGAGATTTTTGTGTCCTGTAAAATCAAAAGGAGATAAGCTTTATGTCTTGTTCTCTGTTACTGTAGCATTGCAACTTTATTTTGAAAATGGTTCAAAAATAGACTATGGCCAGACATGGTGGCACATACCTATAATCCCAGTGGTAAAGAAGATCATGCATTTGAGAGTAACCTGAGTTACATTCTGAGATCTTGTCTCAAGATAAAATGAAGTAAAAACAAAAATAAAAGGGATTATTCTTTAATTGGAGTGTAGTGCAAAAGATTTCAAGCTATAAATAATTCTAATAGATCTATATTTGGTATTGAACATATCTTATGAATATATCTAAAAATGTAAAATTTGGTCCTGCTGTAAAATGTAGTCATCAGCTCTCTGTATTCTTGGCTGCTGCCTCTGTAGTATCTATATCTGTGGATTCAACTAACTGTGGATCAAAAATATTTAAGAAATAGTCACATCTGCTGAAAACATACACAGACTTACTTTTCTTATCATCATTCCCTACAAAATGTAGAATAACAACTATTAACATTTACATAGTTTTAGTTATCACAAGGAATCAAGTGAGTTGGGAATTTTAGAGGAAAACTTGTATTACATACTCCAACAAAGTGATTAAGAGGGTGAAACTTCTGTAAAATGTAGAATCTGCAGGGGTCATTGGCTCAGTCTCCTGTGGATTGCAAAGCATGACCTTTGTGTCTCTCTTTAAAATATAATACCTGCCTATTGATATTCTCCATTTTGATTTCAAAGTAACAAGGGAAAGTTTACAGCTAAATAAGGATATATATAACTTCTTATTAGTATTTCTAATTGTTCATTTAAAAACCTCCAGGTTCTTGTGTACACACACACACACACACACACACACACACACAGAGATTGATCTGATAGCTTGCTACTGTTAAATCTTTTTTATATACTTCTCACACAGGAAAACTATTTTCTCTTCTTTTTTCTATTGTGCAACTTTCAGTTCTCCACATATGATCTCCTCTTAATGATGCTAAGAAATTAGCAATGCCAGGAATTTAACCCATTAGATTGTCAGTTAATCATCTTTGCTACCAACCTTCACCTTTTCCCAATTTCATGACTAACATTAAAGCTTTTCTCTTGGCCTCCAGGGTAAATATCTCATCTTCATTTCACTTTTGCTTTCTCTTTTCCTCACTAAAACTAATCCATCACTAAACCTAGACACTGTTCTTTCTGCCTGTTATATTTCCTGAACCTTCCTTTCCAGCTTAACAGCTGGCATTGAGAGCTCTTGTCTGTGTGATTGTGCTCAATACCTACATGTTTGGATTCCAGAGTTGCTCCACTGCACTTAATTCCACGGGAAACTCTTTTGGCCCACCATTTGAAAATGTGTAATATTCTCAGGCCATTTAAATGATCAATGGAGGCAGACCATTGTGGGAAGCAGAGAAGCACCCCGGTCTGTCCTGTCATACACCAAATGTTTTGTTGGTCTCATGTAGCCTGACTGAACCTTTCCAGTCCCCATTCCTCTAGAGTAATTTCCCTCCAATGCATTTTTTTAGTGCAGTAATTTGATTACCCTTCATTATCCTCAGTTTAGTTTCATCTTATTGTCAGAGTTCCACTGTCTACTGCATTGTCTAGCCTACCAATCTTACTTTCTAGACCCTGTGCTCTTGTCAACTTAAATGTGCCTTCCCTCCTTTCCCTTGTCCATTTTATCTCCAAGTCTTAATGCCAGGCTTTGCTTCCCAGAGCTGTCCAATATCTCACACCTTGTATGACAACAATAGGAAATGGTTCAGAAAAATATGGTCTATCCCTATATAAAGTTACTGCACATAGCACAAGGCTTTAAATTTTTAATAGTAAATGCAGAGCCGGGCACTGTGGCTCACGCCTGTAATCCTAGCTACTCAGAAGGCTGAGATCTGAGGATCGCGGTTCAAAGCCAGTCCAGGCAGGAAAGTCTGTGAGACTCTTATCTCCAAGAAACCACCAGAAAACCAGAAGTGGCACTGTAGCTCAAGTGGCAGAGTGCTAGCCTTGAGCTGAAGAGCTGAGGGACAGCGCTTAGGCCCAGAGTTCAAGGCCCATGACCAACAAAAAAAAAAAAAAAGAAATACAGAGTAAACTTTTTCAAATAAGGGAAGCATATTTAAAAATTATTTGAGAAGCTTATTCAGTAGGTGTTCTGGAGAAACAGATTATTGCAGAGATTTAATTGTAGCAAGTTTTGGGAAATCTTCACTTGCTATAAACCAATATGTTCAGGAAAACAAAGGTGACACAAGAAAGAAGGTTCTAGATTGTAACTCTGTTGGAGCAAGGGATTCAGACAATCCCATAAGAAACTTTTCAGTAGAATTTAGTTCACCAAGTTCATTCATATTGGACCTGATGTCCAGTGAACAGCAGTAGAGACCCCAGTGCCTCAGGGAAGAAGGAGTTCCTGGGTGCACAATCACAGCACCCACTGGGAGACTACGACAGCAACTGAGTAAGATTCTGTAAGTGTGGATGTCATAGCTAGAAAGAAGCACAGTGTGCTCCTTAATAGTGCGCTCATAATAGGACTTTAAGAAATTTGTATATATTATTCTATAGAATATTTTCTATGTTTTCAACAAAAAAAGAATTGATACAATTTTACGCAGATAAAAGAAATGCATACTATTTAAGAAATCTTCCTCGAAAAAGGAACTTTACAATTTAGACAGGGGTGGGGTTTGGGGGAGTGTAGTTGTGGAAATGGGAGGGAAGGGATGGTAGGGGAAAAACAAAGGAGGAGGCAACAATGCTTGATAAGAAATGTACTCATTACCTTGCTCATGTAACTGTAACCCCTCTGTACAGTATTTTCACAATAAAAAACTTATTTAAACATAAAAAATCTTACCTTTGATATATTTTGGTAATCATAATTTTCTGTTGACTAATAAACTGACCATATTTCTCCTAGTTTTGGCTATCTTTTTAATAGATATTTGATGTCAAATGTAGTATATCAGGATTATTTGATGAATCACTTGATTACATCCTTTTTGTCAAATTCTATCAATTTGCACTTGTAACTACATCTAGGTGATTTTATGTGTATTTCTCTCCAATTTTGTAAGCTTCTCAATGGAAAATGCTATGTCTCCATTTTCTTCTTTAGATTTTTTTACTGTAATTTAAAATACATGTTTACATGCATAAATATATGTGTATATTTGCATAAACATATATTTAAATATATAAATGAATATATATGAAGAGTTGATTGTTAACTATCTCCCAAAGTCCATGTATCAAAGGTCT
The DNA here is from genome assembly GCF_000151885.1 of Dipodomys ordii. Classification (NCBI taxonomy): domain Eukaryota; kingdom Metazoa; phylum Chordata; class Mammalia; order Rodentia; family Heteromyidae; genus Dipodomys; species Dipodomys ordii. The sequence goes on from NW_012267325.1 coordinate 5,364,541, forward strand.
CATCCCTTAAAAGAGAAGTACTGTGAATGCCTAAGAGGTGGAGCCATAAGCATGGTTTCTTAGGTCATTGAGGACATGCCCCTGAAAGGGACTGTGGGGCCATGACCCATCCTCTCTCTACTTCCTACCTCAAGGTATGAGCACTTTCCCTGACCTGCTCTCCTGCTGCGGTGGGCCCAGAGGCCAAAACTGATCTGAGTCAAAAAATAAAGCTCTCTGTATTTCATAACTAGCCTATGTCAGATAATTCATCATAGTCACTGAAAGCTACCTAATTTAACCTATTTAATTCATTAACTAGCTATATCTATCCATCTATCTATATATATATGAGTTTATATGGGTTAATATATATTTAGCTATATATATGAATGTATTATACACAGCTATATCTACTAAATATATATATATATGAACTCATATATAGAAATATATTCCTATACATATTTAGGAATATATAATATGGGAATATATATATATATATATATGTGAATATACATTCTATTTGCAGCTGCTGACATTATTTGGTACATAGTAGATGTGGTGATGAGCAACTACCTAAAATCTGTCGACACTAAATTAGAGCTAATTTTAACTAACAGTTTCAAATTACTGACAGATCTGGCTCAGAGTAACACTGTGTTTGAAATTAAAGTTTTCAGGCACAGTTCATATAATCCTTTCATTCTATGATAGAAGTTGGCTTGAAAGTAATAGTTAAAGGCAATTCATAAATGTAATTTTGCTCACTCTTGGAAATGGCCTATTTTTTCCATAGGAGATAGAGTTCTCATTCTAGGATTTAGGCTAGTCCATTTTATATTTTCCAAAAATATAAAATAATAATCCCTGTAAGGTACTACAAAAGACTTTTAAAAGCTGAAATGAGTCCTACCATTTTATAAACTTCATGGGTCCTAGTTTTTTATTATCATTTTTAGAGTTGCCTCATCCAATAATGTTTATGTAAGGACTTTTATGAGAACATATTGTCAAAATTAAGCATCATAGTTGAAACTAATTGATTTTTCTGAAATTTGACAATTGAGCTGAAAAGACAGAAATATCTACTTCTGTTAATCTGTCGAGTAAAACATACTTAAGTCAGAATGAGTTCACCTAGCTTCTAAGATTTTCTAATGTTAATCTATTTTACTTAGAAAGTGTTTCAAGTTTCAAAGTTGTTTTTTGCTAGCAGTTCTTATATTGATAGTAGCTCTTATATTGCAAGTAATTAAAGATTTGCTATTGTAGCTGAAAATGTTTAACAAACTCATGGTGATCACTAAACTAGCTTGGAGTCACTAAAATTCAGTAGTTACTTTAATATATGCTTCATAAGAAAGTGATTTTAAAACTTCCAGGAATTCTAAAAATAAATTCTTATCAGTCACTTATTTCATTATAAGACATATGTATATATAACTACATATATCGCTACATATAAATATATAACTATATATAACTACATATAATTTTATTACTATATATATGTATATATATATACACATATATATATATATATATATATATAGTTACAACATATTTCTGGCTACTCAAGCAGCTGAGATATGAGATGTGAGAATCCAAGTCCAGGAGCAGGGCGAGAGGGAATTCTCAAGGTTCTTATCTGAAATTAACCAGGAGAAAACTAGAAGTGTTGATGTGAGTGAAAGCAGTAGAATTCCAGATATAATAGAGAAAATGCCCAGTGACAGGATGAGGACTTGAGTATTAGTATACACACAAAAACATACAACAATATTAAAGTTAATTTGATTTAGACTTTTGTCTAAACATTTATTATTTTATGCTTAATAATATTGTAATTTGCTGTATTTATTAATAGCAGTAGCAATAAATGTTTGCTCTTGTTTTTTTGTACCAAGTCTGACAGTTTAACTCAGGCCCTGCTGATGTTATTAAGTACTTTTGTTCAAGGCTACCCCTCTCCCACTTGAGCCATAGCCTTTGGTGGAGTCATAGTTCCACTTCCAGCCTTTTGGTGGTTAATTAGAAATAAGAGTTCACAGAATTTCCTGCCCAGACTGGCTATGGACCCTGCTTCTTAAATCTCAGCCTCCTGAGTAGCTAGGACTACAAGCATGAGCAACCAGTGCCTGGCCTTTCTGGCATTTTTTTATCCTCCCCCCAAAAATATTTAGTGTCTTTCATGTTAAACTATAAATACTTTAAAGATCTGACACATTATTTATCCTTTCCTTTTAGTGTCAGAGTACCTCTTTCTCACTTCTTATAGTACTGTGCTCTAATTATATTGTCTTCATTAATCCAAGAAAGAGCTCATCATCCTAAAAAACTTAATAATGTTAAATTGTTCTTCATTATTCGGTTGACTCACCTGGGGAGATGTCTCAGGAGGAAATTGCTATGTGTCTCTGGCTGGCCTGCAACTCATGATCCTACTGACTCCCAAGTGCTGAGCAATTCCTTTTTTACTTGGTTTCTTCTCATCTTTTCTCCAACCTGTGTTGATTTCTTTTGTCTCAAACATATGTCCAGTATTATCCCAAAAGCCAACTTTGTACACTTCTTTTTTCCTAATGTATTCCCCAAGCATCTGCCATTCTTTGAAAATTATAATAATTTCTGTATTTCTATAGCTTTTTTTTTTCCAGAGCTGAGGACCAAACCCAGGGCCTTGTGCTTGCCAGGCGGGCGCCCTTCAGCTGAGCCAAACCTTCAGCCCTAATTTCTGTATTTCTCTGCCTAAGAAATATCTTCATCTCAGCTAAGAAAGAAGGCTAGACACTCCCCTGAATTTTACTTGAAAAGCATCTCACAATACTTTTTAGTAGAATGCATAATTGAATTACTAACAACCTAGCATTTTGATCAAAACCTTATATTTGGGGCTGAGAAGGTGGCTCAGTGGTAGCATGCTTGCCTTGCATGCATGAAGCCCTGGGTTCAATTCCTCAGCACCACATAAGCAAAAAGAAAAAAGCCCGAAGTGGCGCTGTAGCTCAAGTAGTAAGTGTTAGCCTTGAGCTGAAGAGCTGAGGGACAGCGCCCAGGCCCAGAGTTCAAGCCTCCCCCAAAAAGACCTTATATTTATTGATTATTTACTGATAATTCTTAAATCCCTGAAAAATTAATAGGTCAATTCTTCAGTGTGTTAGGGTGGCTATAGGGGATATAAATGAAAACATCTATCAACTATTGTGTGTGTGTGTGTGTGTGTGTGTGTGTGTGTGCTGGTCATGTGCTTGACCTCTGGGCTTTACAGTTCCTTAGCTCTTTTCCTCAAGGCTGCCATTCTACCAGCTAGCATTCTACTATTTGAGCCAAACCTCCATTTTCAGCATTTTCATGACTAAAGATAAGAATCTCCTGGACTTTCCTGCCCAGGCTGGCTTCAAACAGAGATCTCAGATCTCAGCTTCCTGAGTAGCTGGAATTTCTGGTATGAGCCACAGGTGCCTGACTGGGCACTACTCAGAAGTATTAATTTTAAACAATGAAAAAAATCACTCTAACAATTTATTTTAATTTTAATTTTTGCAGTAACAGCACAAGCAAAAGTGAATGAAAGTCCTAATTTGAATTGTAAACTCTTGTAGAAATGAAAAGATAAATAAAAATTATATTGTTGAGACAGAATCAAAGTATTCAGATGACATTTGATAAGTGATAATAGGATAAAAGAGGGAAAGAGGGCCTGGGAAGGTGGATCAGTGGTAGAGCACTTGCCTTGCATGCATGAGGCCCTGGGTTCGATTCCTCAGCACCACATAAGCAAAAAGAAAAAAGCTAGAAGTGGCGCTGTGGCTCAAGTGGTAGAGCGCTAGCCTTGAGCTGAAGACCTGAGGGACAGCGCCCAGGCCCAGAGTTCAGGCCCCACAACCGGACCAAAAAAAAAAAAGAGGGAAAGAGCTGTAACAGACCAACTGAGAGTTTTATGTATATAAATTATTATGGATTTTCATATTTTTATCTGTATCTTTTTTAGTACAAATGAAGAAACCATTGAAAAAGACAATAGTCCTTTTGCCTTCCTTCCTTCCTTCCTTCCTTTTTTCCTTCCTGTCTCCATCCCTCCCTTCCTCCCTCCCTCCCTCCCTTCCTCCCTCCCTCCCTCCCTCCCTTCCTCCCTCACTCCCTTTCTTCCTTATTTTGTTTTCTTTATTTTTATTTTGTTTTTGACACAAAGTTTTCCTATATAGGAAAGGCTGGCCTCAAACACCTTTTCCTCCTGCTTCAGCCTCCTAAATACTACTAGTGGTGTTTTTTTCCCTACAATATAGATGAGTAGATTATTTCTCCACTGTTATCAAATGAATTTAAGTGGAAATGCTGAAAAATGGCTACACAATGAAAAGACATCTTCAAAAACAGATCAGTGGTAAGATGAATGAAAACTAATAGAATCCTAGTTTCAGATTAGTTTTATCACTATCTGACTTTGGGAAATTGACTTACATTTTCCAGTTTCAGAGATTATGTTGATAAATTATGTTTCTTTGTAACTAAATATGTGTATCATATAGTATCTAAACTTGACTTTCTAAATATCAACCTTCAAATAAAGGAACACATTATAATCGTTTGAATGAGATACCACATATCGCTGGGATGCTTTCTACACGCATAGCAATTTCAATAGCTTGCTGCCTAAGAAAATATATTTATGTCCATTAGAAAATGGAGGTAGGCATTTCTTCATGTGTCTATTGGCCATTCTTTTTTCTTCTCCAGAGAAGTCTCTCTTTATATCTTTAGCCCACTTATTTTTTTTAATTTATTTATTTATTTTTTATTTGTGAACATACTGTACAGTGGGTTACAATAACATGGGCAGGATAATGCGTACATTTCTTACCAAGCATTGCAGCCTCCTCCTTTGGTTTACCCTTCACATCCCTTCCCAGCCTCCCCCCTCCCCCCCAATCCCAACCCTTCTCCTCCCCCCTCTTCCCCCCGCCCCGGACCGACGTTGTAAAGCTCGTTTTGGACATGACAACTTATACTTCTCGTTGTTGCATCAGGTCCACCTGTATCCTTAAACAACTGTTTTTTCCCCCTCTCCTCCACAAGTTATACTGACATCAAATATAGTGAAAGCAGGGGTTATACTGTGGGGGAGGGACATACAAAGCAACAAAGAGATAGTCTTATAAATGCGTTAGAAACACATGCATGAAAGAAAAAACACTAAAATACATGTCTAAGGGTTCATTTTCCTGACATCACATTATCTGACCTTTTTCTGCTTGACTCATACATATACTAGATATTGCAAATAAGGGAAACCATGGGACCTATGTTTCTTTGGGCCTGGCTTACTTCACTTAATATAATTTTTTCCAAGTTTTTCCATTTCCTAACAAATGTGGCAATGTCATTCTTTCTGATGGAGGCATAGAATTCCATTGTGTATATATACCACATTTTCTTGATCCATTCATCTACTGAGGGGCATCTGGGTTGGTTCCATATCTTAGCTATGGTAAATAATGCTGCAATGAACATAGTTGTGCTGGTAGCTTTAGTGTGGTCTTGTTTGTAAACATTCGGGTAAATGCCCAAAAGTGGGATTGCTGGGTCATAGGAGAGCTCTATGTGAAGTCTTTTGAGGAACCTCCATACTGCTTTCCAAAGTGGTTGGACAAGTTTACATTCCCACCAACAATGAAGTAAAGTTCCTTTTTGTCCACATCCCCTCCAGCATCTGTTGTTGTTAGAGTTCTTGATTTTTGCTGTTCTAACTGGAGTGAGGTAGTATCTCAATGTTGTTTTGATTTGCATTTCTTTTATTTTAGCCCACTTATTAATGGGGCAGTTCTTTCTTTGAGAATTTGTTTTTGTAGGTTTTAATTTTTTGAGTTCTAAGTATATTTTAGATATGAGACCCTTGTCTGTTGTATGGCTAGTGAAGATCTTCTCCCAGTCTATGGGCTTTCTATTGATCTTTCTAGCTATGTCCTTTGCCATGCAGAAGCTCTGCAGCCTCATGCAGTCCCATTTGTCCAACCTTTCTTTGATTTGTTGTGTTTCCGGGTATTTATTAGAAAAATTTGGCCTGTGCCAAGGAGCTGTAGAGTGTCTCCTATTCCTTTCTGTAACTTTTTCGGGGTGTCTGCTTTGACTTGGAGGTCTTTGATTCATTTGGAGCTGATTTTGGTGCAGGGTGATATATAAGGATCTAATTGTAGTTTTCTACTGGTGTTTAACCAATTTTTCCAGCACCATTTTCTGAAGAGGCTGTTTTTCGTCCATTCTCTTTTTTTGGCTCCCTTATCAAGGATTAGGTGGCTATAGGTCTGTGGGTTCAGTTCTGGGTCTTCAGTTCTATTCCATTGGTCCTCAGGTCTGTTCTGTGTGAGTACCAAGCTGTTTTGATTACTATAGTTTTGTAGTAGAGTTTGAAATCTGGTATTGATATTCCTCCAGCATTGTTCTTTCTGCTAAAGATTGTTTTGCTATTTGGAAAGACTTGGAAAAAAAATCAGATTAAGTGAAGTAAGCCAGATCCAAAGAAATATAGTCACATGGTTTCCCTCATTTGCAATAATTAGTATACCTCCAGCATAATTTTATCTGATGAGCAGAAAAGCTCAAAAGCTATGTACATTTGACCATGTAAAATGATGCTAAGTGAAGTGAACTCCAAGATATGAACACAGGAGGCCTTTTTTTGTTGTTTTTGTTTTTAATGTACTATATGAGTTTTTTGTTTCCTTTGTATATTCTCTCCTCTATGGCACATCTCCTGTCGTCACTGTACTTGATTTTGGTACCCTGTATCTTGGATGTACATATGTCTAATCTGGGGAGGGGAAGGGGAATACCCAAATGCTCAAACAAGGACACAGGATGACTCATTGCAACAATGATACCCATAAGACAGAATATTGGAAATGAGCTTTACAACTTTGCGGGGAGGGAAAGGGGGAGTGAGGTGGGGGAGAGAAGGGATAGTAGGAGAACAACAAGGGAAGGGGTAAAAATGCTGGACAAGAAATGTACTCATTGCCTTACTCATGTAACTGTAACCCCTCTGTACATCATCTTTACAATACAATAAAATTTAAAAAAAGAAAGAAAATGGAGTTAGGAATTACACCTGAATTCTACTATTTATGATAGTTCTGGGCCTTGAACTTAAGACCTGGGCTTTATCCTGTAGTATTTTTGCTCATGGCTGGGACTCTATTACCTCAGTCACAACTATACTTTTGGGTTTTTGTTATTGGTGGTGGTGGTGGTGGTGGAGAGTTTTATTTGGTGGTTAATTGGAGATAAGAGTCTCATCAACTGATGAGGCTGATCAGGCTGATTTTGATCAGGCTCGTTTTGAACCGTGATCCTCTGATCTCAGCCTCCTGAGTAGACTAGCTAGAATTCCACGTGTGAACCACCAAAGCCCAGATCCCATAATATTTTTCAGTTGAAGAATGCATAGTTTATTACCAAACAAATGTAATAATTTGCTCAAAATACTATCTTTATCTGAGGTTTTCTAATAATTCTTATACTACCACTACATTTTCATGTAATTAAGAATTTTATCCTTGAACATAAATTTCAGGGATTAAATTGGTGTTACATAGTCAGCCCTGGCTTTAATGGTATCTCTATTCTTATGAATGCCATGTAATTACAAGCATATAAATATGCACAATGATTTTGCTCTGTGAAAATGTTTGTACAGAAGAATTACATAATGTTAAAAAATATCAATTATGCATATTTTAATGACTATGCAATGAAAGCTACTTGGTAAACATTATATCGGTAACATTCAAGCATTTATTTGTTTACTCATTTTGTGCGTATTTTAAAGGTACTTGTGGATACAGTGATGAACAAGATAGGCACAGTCAAAGTAAGTTACTTGCTATAATGAACAATTATGAATTCTTAGTAAAATGCAATATGGAAAATGTTTTTACTTCCATTGAGGTCAAGTTAGGCATTTGGATTTAGCACACTATATGGTGACCAAGGCAGACTAGCTATTGCCTGTTGGCAGCATCTCAAAGCCTGTGACAAAACTGACAGAACAGTCTAGCGCTGAGAGAAAATTTTGGAGTGTTTTAAAGGTCAGGTCTGAAAAACTTGCAGGTAATTTCTTTTTTTTTTTTTTTTTTGTTGGCCATGGAGCTTGAACTCTGGGTTTGGGCGCTGTCCCTGAACCCTTCAGCTCAAGGCGAGTGCTCTACAGCTTGAGCTACAGCTCACTTCCGGTTTTCTAGTGGTTTATTGGAGATAGAAGTCTCACGGACTTTCCTGGCCAAGCTGGCTTTGAACCGTAATCCTCAAATGTAAGCCTCCTGAATAACTAGAATTACAGGTGTGAGCCACTGGCGTCTGGCTGCTGGTAACTTCTATCCACATTCTGTTGTTCTGTTGGCTCTCGCTAGCCACCTGTCTACACTTAGATAGCAGAGAATAAATGTAGTCCATGTGCTTAAGAGACAAAGAAAATGGAGTTTGAGAACACACAGCTTTGTTCTGTGCCAAACAGAACATCTTCTTGCTCTTGAGGAGCTCATATACTAGTGCAAGGAGACAACAGAAATCAATTATGCAAACAAATGTTTAACATTGAGGCTATAGGAGCTGGGGGTGTGGCAAATGAATGTGAGGAGACAGAATGGATTTTGAGAGACAAATTTGGGGGTATTGCAACAGGCTAATGACTAATGACATGGATTAAGTTGAGAACTCAGGAGATCTAAAAATGTGGAAGCGTTTGGAATGTATATTTAAAGACATAGACAGATTGCTCTTTCATTCAACACAGGTGATGGGTAAAGGTTGAAAAAAACTCTCAACAATAACTGCTCTTATTAGTTGAGATCAACCGAGTGGGTTTTAGTGATGAGTTGAGATGTGAAAAACGGAGAGAAATGTAAGTCACTCAAAAGATTTAGAAACAGTGTTTCACTGTGAGCATGAAAATTCTGAGATTCTAATTAGATGTACACAGATGGGCAGATGAATGATGTTGTATGTATACTAGGCTGCTCTATGCCATCTCCTCTTACCCAGATGGGGAACTGGATCCCCAAACATATATAATAAATAATGTGTACTGAATGAGTCCCCTCACCAAGATTCACCAAGAGTCTGTTTCCCTTGCTGAAAGCATTTAGGAACAATTGGAAACAATTGTTGAATTAAAAATGAGATTCAGTTTAAAATTATTTGTCAGAGTAATATACTGTTGAATAGTAATGGATAAACTCTGCCATAGATGATTAGAGGATCATAATTAGAAAAAAAATCCCTTCAGTCCACTTTTCATATTATAGGAGAACAGCCAGTGAAAGAATGAGATTATCTAGGAAAAACGTGGATGTAAAGAGGATGAAATGGCCTATAAAGAAATCCTAGAGACTTCAAAGACTGCTCAAGCAAAGAATGAAGAGCCAGAGGTGGCATAGAATAGGTGAAAATGAGAGAGTAAGGATTGTTTTAAAATTCATGAAGCTATTGGAAAAAGAAATTGGTTGATTAGGCATAAGGCTTCTAAAAATGGGAGGAGGCTGCAAATGGAAAAGTAGCCACTATATTCTGTGGTGTGTGTGTGTGTGTGTGTGTGTGTGTGTGTGTGTGTGTGTGTGTGTGTGTGTGTGTGTGTGTGTGTGTGTGCCAATCTTGGGGCTTGAACGTAGAGTTGGAGTGTTGTCCCTGTGTTTTTCCTCTAAAACTAGCTCTCTACAGCTAAAATCATAGCTCCCCTGGCCACTTTTTTGGTAGTTCTTTGGAGATAAGAGCATATGCAGTTGTATGTAGCAATTTTATCCAAAGAGGGAGTTCTGAAGCTTCACTGGAAGTGGTGAGGAAGGAAAGTGGCCTGAGATTTCAAGAGAGGGAAAGCAGGCAACTTTTTGGAAATAGGATGCATGAATAAAAATAAATGCATGGGATGTGAGATCAAGAGAAAAAACTTCAAGATAGAAAACAGAGTTTGTATGTGGTGAGAGACAAAATGTAGTGAAAGGAGAGACAAATATCCAAAAGATATAAAAATATGATTGTAAAAGCAACTTTCTTGAGAATGCAAAGCAGGACTGATATCCATATCCATTAAAATGATACTACTTTAAATGCAACATGCTACATGTCAGATACTGTCCTTGAAAGGAAGGGATCAGAAAGTAGATGGAACATTTAGGAGAAGAAAATGGAGGCCAGCCAGGGTGAGTGCCTCTCTGGTTCTGTCATATATAACAACAGTGGTGGTGGCAGTTATGGGTAGTTGCCAAGCAATTGGAAAGCAGCAGCCTTTTGATGTTTGTGTACAAGGGCTGGTATGACATAGACCATCTAGTGAATGCAGCACGAATATATGAGTAAGATAACAGGCTTCTGTTTTGTGTTTGTTGTTGATTTATTATTGTAAATCAATGCTGCTCCTTTTCCCACTAGCTAATTAGCAACCCAATTACAGGCACAGATTAGGTTAATATTAAAAATATGAATTTACTTAGTGGTACAGTTTTGTCAGGAAATCACAAAGAGGGAGAGTAATACAAGAAAACTGAGGGCAATGACAAGGCAGGAAAGAGTATTTTGAATCTACTATTTGGATTAGATTCTTTTTTGGTGTAGAGTGCTACTGGGGCTTCAACTCTTAAGCCAGTGTCTATCTATCTACCTATCTATCTACTTATCTATCTATCTATCTATCTATCTATCTATCTATCTATCTATCTATCTATCTATCTATCTATCTATCTATCTACCTATCTATCTATCTCTCCCTCTCTCTCTTTATTATTATTATTATTATATTTTTGACAAACCACTTGACCCGAACCTCCACCTCCAGATTTTTGGTGGTTAATTGGGGATAAGACTCTCATGGTTTTATAAGCTTGCTTGGACTAGCATAGAACCATGGCCTTCAGATTTTGGCTTTCTGAGTTGCTGGGATTGCAGTCATGAGTGACTGGCACCTGGTTTGGATTATTTCTTGACTATCCATTTTCAAATGATAAATGAATTTAACCACTAGCTGAAACAGAACTTTAAAAAAATGTTTTCTGTGGTTATTATTTTTTATTATTATCCAACCTAACACTTTTAGTGTAATTTAAAATACATTATTAAGTAATTTTCCAAGTTACTGTTAAAAATCAAGAAGAAACAGGATACAAGGAAACTTAACCTAAGGGAGAAAAATTTAAATAACTTCCTAGTTACTTCAGAATGGCTTAAATAATTTCTCATGTAAAATTTCTTTTAATACTTCTGAGACAGAAAGATAGTACGCAAAGAACATCTTTATGTCTTTGTGACAACCTGGTTGTGCTTCTTGTTATGAGAGTTGTAAGATTATCTCATGGAGACTAAAGAAAATTAGCTGAGATACTTTTTAGGCCATTTTTAATTAAATGATTTCTGGTATTAATTGGAACTATTTATATGAACACATAAAAGACTAATGGGCTAGTGATTTCTGTGTAGCAGTTACTTCAAAATCTGATTAAACACACCTGAAGAATTCTACCAGACAAATGTCATTATCTCCATTTTAGACAATGAAAATCTAAAGTTAGGAAGACTTTTGTTCTTTGCTTCAAAGTACAATATTTATGTAATATTTAAGCTAATGGATGTGGTGCAAAGGAAAAAGATTTATAGCTCATGCCTGTCATCTTCGCTACTCAGGAAACTAATTTCTGAGGATCATGGTTGGAAACCAGTCCAGGCTGTATATCAAATGGTAGAGTGCTAGCTTTGAGCAAAAAACCCTCAAGGACAGCACCCAGTCCTTGAGTTTAAGCCCCAACACTGCCTATACAAACACATACAATAAAAAGAAGAGGAAGAGGGAAGGGAGAGAGGAAATGATGTCTGTTGTTAGGAATGAGGAGGGAAGCAAGATTTTGTACTGAAAAAATACAGAGTAGAAGGCTTGGAAAATCATTTATTTGTAAAATGTCTTCAGATAACTTGAAATGGGATCACACCAATACCAAGAATTGAAAAAATTAAATTAAACATTTATAATGTTAAAAAATACATGCTAGAGCAAAGATTAATGATCAACCACCATTTGCAGAAGTCGCAGATTTGACTATTGTAACATTCATATAATAGATGCTCAATGAATTTCATACATGGAAAATTTTTGAACTGACAAAAATAAGTAACCCTTTTGGTCCTCTATTTTTTCATCTTCTTCCACAGTCATATTTAGAAAACTTGAATATTGTGTACCTGTTTGAGGAAGGATTGGATCATTTTTACCCTGCTGCTGCATTTGTAAGTTACTTATCACATAAAGCTATGGAACACATGATGTGTGCTTTTTTAAATAATCAGAACTGCCTAAATTTTGTAATGTATTACACATATAGGAAAACTCTTTTTGCTGGAAGATATTGTTGAGAAAAATTTCTAAATGTACTGGTAGGAAAAAAGAAAATTATTGATAAACACATCTAAACTTGCAGATTGGTTATTTTTCAGAGGTGATTTGGGGTCATAATTGTAAATCTCATTATCATGCTTGAAGGAGGTCTCTTTCATTACTATGGTGCTGAGGACCATATCCCTGAAGCTAATTGCAAGGTAGAGCTGCCGAGTTCTAATTGTTTGCCATCAAAATAGCTGTGTAAGCTTGATTAACAGTGTTCAGCAACATTCATAATAGTCTAAGCCTGGCCCTGCATAAAATAGAAACTGGGAAAAAATCAATAAGATTTAATAAGATCAGGAACAATCACTTACAATAGTACATCAATCACACAAAGTAATAGGAGCACGATTTGATAGGGTCCTGAACTGCCTGAGAGATTCATAACCAGTACTCGTTAATGATTTGATCATTTGCATTTTATCAATCCAGCTACAGCTGACAAGAAGAAGGAGCAGGAGAGAAATATGTTGACTTAAACTCATCAGCCTTGCAATTAAAAAAATAACCTATAATAGCAAATGTCTTGTCACATGGAAATCTGATGTTATTACAAAGATGTATGCAACCATTGGCTCCTTAGACTGAGCTGCTGTAACAACAGTCAAGACTATGGTATCCTGGTGGTCACCATGAAATCTTCAATAGGTAGAATGAATATATATAGGATAAAAATATTCTTTCCACCTCTCCTGGACCTAAACTGCATAACAATATTTAATGCAAGATGTGCATATTTCCTTGTTTTTTAATCTCTTTGAAATAAATGAAGCCCCTGGCTTTGCCTTAAGCAAGAGCTCGATCAAATACTAAAGCAATCATAATGAGATGGCTTTCTGGTGATTATTGCTTATCATTAGATCTTCATTCAATTGATGTTATGACTTTATAAAGTAATCTCGCTGTATTTACTATCTTTATTAAAATACATTTTAGAGAGAAAGGTAAATGGATAAAATAAAATTGTGTAAACAATTTTCTGATTCTAAATAAATGATAGCCAGTAATATGAAAAAATAATCCCCCTATAAACACCAGACGAATAATGAAAAGTCTGAGCTATTTCCAAGCAATGCATGTGGATTCCTGCTTAGCAAATTTCCTTCTGATTTTCTATGGAGTGAATTATGTGAGTGGTCAGATGCAGAGTGTATTGTCAGAAACCAGCAGTGGTACCATCCAAAATGTGGATTAATTAGTCTCTGTCCAAAACTACAGTAAATAATGTGCTCCTTCAGAGAAAAACATTATGATTCAGGTCTTTGTAGATGATGTTTAAATAGCTGATTTCTATATAGGAAGCTTTAATTCAATCAAAGTACAGGTAAAATCCCATTATGATAGACTCCATGGGGCCTCTAAATTGTTTTGTTGTGGTAGAATTTGGTTAAAATGAATAAATACATTTATCACATTCTCAGTGTGTAGCAGGTATTAGAGAGAGGCAGGCTTGACGCCCAGTCTCTGTTCTATTGAATTAACACATGAAAAGAAGTGTTTTGAATAGGAAGGGGGGAGCAAAGAGATCAGTATAATGCACATACAAACACACGCACACACACACAAACACACCTTTCAGCCTTTCCTTAGATAACTTTAAAATAATAGATTAGGATACCATCTTAATTTCATTTTTTCCTTTTCAAAGACAACATTGAGTAGGCTGGCCAACATATTGAAATCTCAATGGGTGAAAACGAAATAGGTAATTATTGGTATCATGACAAAATATATACAAAATATAACTTTAAAGAACTAAATTTTATGCAGCTAAATTTGGTTTCCCTACAAAGCAAATCTCCTAGAACCAAGTGCTTTGATTATAAGCTGATTCTTCTAAGACCATTAAAGTGGGGGGGATTTGGAGGAGGGGGGTGCATTAGTAAATTTACCAAGAACCAATTCATAAAATGTCAATTTGCCTAAAAGCAAATTGGTTAATATCCAATCTACTAAAAGATCAATTCACACTAATTCTTGTCTTTCAGTGACTCATTTTTTGGTGAACTGGTTGTTTTCTATATATGGTCATCAGCTGGATGGAATGCATTGTTTATAGGGTTTTGGAATATAGTGAGAATGAATTATTATTTCAAATATCCTTAACCTTACAATGATTTTAAATGTTTTTAGCAATGACATTATGAAAGACTTGGGAGATTTAGAAAGTAATAAAACACTTTATATGTACCCAAAGACTTTCCATTGTAGCAGAATCTACATATATCATAACTTCTAATGAAAATATTAATAATATGCTCTTGGGGTTCAGTTTAAGATTTGATTAATTATAGGTAGTTAAAGTGTCCACTTAATTTATCATCTGTGAACCATGGTCCTCTTGAGAGTAGAAAATAGGCTATTAATTGCTATGTTGGAATGAAAGGGGACAAGGATGGTTTCAAATAAACCAGAATATGTGGTCACTGTAACACAGGAGTGTAAGCCAGGTATGCTAGTGTTTCATGCCTGTAGTTCTAGCTACTTAGAAGGCTGAGATTTGAAGACTGTGGTCTAAAGCTAGCCAGAGCAGAAAAGTGTGATTCTTATCTCCAAATTACCAGTAAAATATGGAAGTGGAGGTATGTATGACTCAAGTGTCAGAATGTCAGCCTTGATCAAAAGAGCTAAGTGAAAGCATGAAGTATTGAGTTCAAACTTCAGTACCAGCACACACACACACACACACACACACACACACACACACACACACAGAAGAACATTTTCTGTAGAGAAAAATGAATAATAAAAAATAAGGAAAGAATCAGTGATTTTTGAATTGAAATGTTAGAAATAGGTAGAATTTCCCCATTTTAGAAGAAGATTCATTTTGTAGACAAGTAAGTATTAGCAACAGCACAGGGCCAAGGAAATAGTTTATCTGTCTACTGAATGATGCATGATGAATGACCTTGGAAATTGGAGATGTAGCCTAATATGGGGAACCTTGGAATCAGATTTTGTTCTGTAGAACAGCAGTTCTATCTAAGGCTACATGGGAAAGAAACAGCAAAAATGCGCACAAACATTTATGTGTCCTTCCTGACCATTGATTTTGGGATTGATCATGTGACTAGATCTGATTATCTTCTCTAGGGGGAATGGGAAACGATGACAACAGTGAGAGATCAATAAGCACTTTCACATGAACAACTGGTCTTGAGGTACTCCTTTATAGAGCTCATATATAATCCTTGAGGAAGATATGGAAAGGAAATATGGACAGTGGGAGAGAAGTTCCCAGCCTGGCTCCCACTGTTCTCCCATCCCAACTGGTATCAGATACACAACAGAAGTCTTTATGGATATCTAGTCTTAGTAGATAAAACATGGAATATAGACAAACTACCTCAATCAAGCCCTACCACTACTGCAGAATCATGCAAAAATGAATCTACTGTTTTAAGCCATTATATTTTAATATGGCTTCTCACAGAGCAATAAATAACTATAGTAGAAATTAACACCTAGAAGTAGGATTCTATCATCACAAATAGTAAATTATATAGCATTTTTTTAGTCCCATCTGAACAGGAGAAGGAAATTCCTATTAAAAAAAAGGAGTACTGTATTTTAGTACCTCTAAATAATTAGTGATTCTATCAACATCAGTAACATTAAAAAATGTATCAGTAGTCTGGTTAAAATTTCTGGAAAGGATATCCCAAATGCCACAACATGCTTTTATATTCTTGTCATAAAAGTAAAGAGAAGATAGACAAGCTAAAAAATATTGGTTTTATATATATATATACAGTAGATTTTAAAGGAAATATAAAAATGATATGACCTGCGATATTATAAAAATAAAATTGTTTCCGATATCCAGAATTTCTATCTCCAAAATAGCAAATGGCTCTCAAAAGTCAAAATTAACTCAAGGAAAGATAAAATTCCAAGAGCTGTAACACATTAAGCTAACACATTAAGCCTCAGGTAGGAGGGAAGAACACTTAGAAACACCTTAGACTGGTCAAACGATGTGCTTCAGGAGAACTAGGTGAGGAAGCTTCTAAGATTATTAAAATGTGCTAGCATCTTCAACCAAGTTGAAAAACATTGAACTGATGGAACAACCAACTCAAACTAAAAGTGTCGGGCAGCTCCAAAAGAACATCTTTTATGATTAGGAAGAAGGTTGAGAAGAAAGAATCAGTGGGAAATGTAAGCTAATTCTTATTTAAAAAAAAAAAGAAGCCAGACCCAAAGAAACATAGATCCCATGTTTTCCCTTATTTACAATAACTAGTATCCATCTAGGATAATCTTACCAGACAAATAGAAAAAGTCAAAAGCTATACACGTATAACCATATAAGTTGGTGCTGAGTGAAATGAACCCCAAGATAGAGACACAGGAGGGTTTATCTTTGTTGCTGCTGTTTTAAATGTACTTATAATGTACTATGTGATTTTTAAAAATTTCTTTAGTATGTTCTTCACCCACGGTATAACCCCTGTTTTCACTGTACTTGATTCCGGTTCTCTGCATCATGTATATACATTTTTCTAATTTGGGGAAGGGAAGGGAAATAGCAAAATGATGAAATAAGGATACAGGTTGTTAACAATGAGATATACAAGACACTATGTTGAAAACGAACTCTACAACTTCCGGGGTGGGGAGGGAGGAGTTAGAGAGGTGGGAAGCTAAGGAATGGCCCAGGGAAAAAAGAAAGGAGGGGGTAACAACGCTCTAGAGGAAATGTACTCATTAACTTACTCAAGTAACTGTGACCCCTCTGTACAGTATCTTTACAATAAAAAGTATTTTAAAAAGAAGAATGAAATGAGTTTTATGAAAATAAAACTCAGAGGGTAGATTGAAGGGCCAGAAGGTATGATTCAATAGCTTATATGAACACTTCAAGTAACTAGACATTTGACCTGAACAAAAACAAGGGAGTTGTTCAGGAAGATTTAAACATTGTTGTAAAGTTGAATGATCCCTTCCCCATTTGAGTGAGAGTGTCTGCTATGTGATTTTTTTTTTCCTGTCATGGGGCTTGAACTCTGGGCCTGAGCATGTCCCTCAGCTCTTTAGCTCAAGGTGCTCTACCGCTTGGGCTACAGCTTGAGCGACAGACTTTCTTGCCTGGGCTGGCTTTGAACCACTATCCTCAGAACTTAGCCTCCTGAGTAGCTAGGATTACAGGCATGAGCTATCAGCACCTGGCTTTGGTATGTGATTTTTTTCCCCTAAATTCTCAATTGAAGTGTTAACAATTATATTTTACTTATAATTTATAATTTCTAATAATATAATAATAGGCTGAGAGGTCCCATTCCAGAACATAGTCATTCATACCTGCTTCTGTTTAGATGACAGGATTCTATCATCTGAATAAATACTGGCCTCGTCATCAAGTGAGATTATGCATAAATTTAGAAGATAACAGAAGGGTATAATTTTATGTAGGAAAAGAATAAATCACTAGAGGACATGGGCACACAATTTTATCTCCTATTTTCCTACTTTGTAATGAAATATACCTTCTATTAATCACACACACACACACACACACACACACACCTGACCTTGATCATGTGACCTCAAGCATGACCAAGTTTGGGTAGAGACAAAAACAAGAGTGATATAAATGAGAGCTTGATGAATGCTTCTCTTTTATGTATATTTTCTTGGAATGTTCCTTGAAACACAACCACCAGATTATGAGGAAGTACTTGTAAGAAGAGAAAAAGATGTCCATGCAGTTTCTAGTTGATTTGTCTGTCCAAGCTGATGTGGTGAGCAAGAGATCATTTGGTACATTCCTGCCTCAACCAATGCCAGATGAAAAAAGCCACCAAGCCTTAATTGTCTGGTTGTGGTAAACACATGTTATTGTTTTGAGATTTAGATTTGGGGTTGATATATTTATTGAGCAAATATAGATAATGCA
The DNA here is from genome assembly GCF_000151885.1 of Dipodomys ordii. Taxonomy (NCBI): domain Eukaryota; kingdom Metazoa; phylum Chordata; class Mammalia; order Rodentia; family Heteromyidae; genus Dipodomys; species Dipodomys ordii. The sequence goes on from NW_012267325.1 coordinate 5,382,840, forward strand.
AATGAAACCACTGAACTTTTTTTGCATCAGAAAAGATTAAAAAGAATGCTGCAAAATGAATAATGTGGTTTGTTGGATGATTGTGTATGGGAATGTAGTAGAAACATGTAAAAGGAACACATACAAAGACAAGGATGACTATAGGATGATTAATTTAGAATCAATGAACTGTTAGGTCTAAACAGAGAGTATGAAGGAAAAAGAATAGGTTTAAAGAGATGTGATGGGAAAAAGCATCCTTTAGTCTTGTAAAGACATTTCAAATGATCTTTAATCATCGTGATTCAATTTTTAAAAGCTACTACTCACATAGCCAGGCCCAGAGCAAGCACAGGAAAATCAGCAATGAAGAATGTTCATTCAGATAAAAACTTTTCTTTTTTTTCTATTTGTTTATTTATAGTTGTTTTGGTGCACTGTTTTGCATTAGGCATACTAATGCCTTGGCCAAAGTTGCCCATGGCCAATCCTTAGAACCTGTGTTTAAGTCATATTACTAGTCCAAGGGACTTTGCATATGTAAATAATATTTTGAGCCAAGATTTTCCTGAGTTGTTTGCTAGAGAAGAAAAAGGAACATTGAAGTAACAGAAAGAAACGTATAAAATCAAAACACCTTTGATGGCCTGAGACATAGAAGATATAGCCTAACATTACAGATAGGCCTTTGAGATGGATTAAGGCAACACTTAGCTGAGAGCCCTTTAGGAAATACAGGCGTTTCGTTTATGTACCTGCAAAGACTTGAAGGTTGATTATAACTTGCATACTTGGGAAGCAAATTCTTCTGTGGAAAGGAAGGTGGATCTTGTTTTGTTTTGTTTTGTTGTTTCCTAACAGGAAAAAGAGTGGAGGTACTCTCTGTGCACAGTGTGCTCAAACTTCTTATCCATAGAAATGGAGAGATAGGAAATGGAGATTGTTTTAAGTCATTGTATTTTCTTCTTGTTTTTATGCAACAATGAAAAAAACCTGTATTCTCTGGACTCCAGGTTCTATTACTTGCTTCTGGATTATTTTGAATGCCATTTATACATTATTTTGGTACCTGTTGTACTTATTTGTTTATTATTTCAGCCAGTAATGTAATATCCAGTTCTTCATAGGCTTTGATAAATAGAATTACCTAGATATCCTGCTGATTCACAATATTGATAATATTATTTTAACTTACCAGATGAGCTAGAATTAACACATGATACCCTAGTACAGCATATTTGTGTAAGATGATAGAAAATTAAACCTCAAGAAAAAAGATAGTAAACCTTTTAGAATATAAAGAGATAGGGTACCCTATGACCCCCTTCTTTTGCTTCCTTTTTTTTTTTTTCTTTTGGTCAGTCATGGGGCTTGAGCTCTGGGCTTGGGCGCTGTCCCTGCACTCTTCAGCTCAAGGCAAGCACTCTAGCGCTTGAGCCACAGCGCCACTTCCGGTTTCCGAGTGGTTTATTGGAGATAAGAGTCTCACAGACTTTCCTGCCGGAGCTCGCTTTGACCCATGATCCTCACATCTCAGCCTCCTGAGTAGCTAGGATTACAAGTGTGAGCCACCGGTGCCCGGCGCTTCCTCTTTTTTCATTATTAATTATGACCATTAAAGTCACTATTTGAGTTTTTCTCCTCTTTAAATCCTTCCTTTGAAACTAGAGATACAATCCATTTGTCAGAAGACAGAGAAGAAACTAGTTTTTCAAAAAGGATGAGGCTGAAATTTAGCCTTAACTGTTCTTGAGGTACATTTGGTCCAAGCCAAGTCAAGGGTTTTGGTAGATTAGGACATAGTAGAGCTCAAGTCTGGACTCCATTTCAGAAAAAGGACAAGAATGTCTGTGATAGCAAACAAATCTGTGCTCAAAATATATCCAGTATTACTAGCACTGAAGCTGTCTTGCTAATCCTGCCACACTGCTTCTTTGAACAAATTGTATCATGATCTAAATTAAACCTATTCTTGATTGGCCTTGGTCCTTTTTCCTTTTATCATTATATATATATATATATATATATATGCAAACATACACACATAAATATATGTATATATAAACACATTCATGTACACATACATAGCCATAAAAGAGAGAGAGAGAGAGAGAGAGAAAAAATGGTGCATATTCTGGGAGTTGACTCCATGACTTTGTTTATGATAAGCAATCCCTAGAGCATTGGTTACTCCATGTCACCACTTCCAACCTTTTATACTCTACCTCTCGTATTCCAAGCACTCTGGGTAATCAGTCCAACACAGGTTTATGTACTCTTACCTCAAGATTTTGCACATTTGCAAGTTGGAACTATGAGAGTAAATATCTATTAGACAACCTTTTATAGATTGTTTTCTTGTCTTATGTATTATGTACTTATATTTTTATGTCGAGATAGAATCTCAGTATGCAGTTCATTCAAAATTCTCCTACCTCCATATTCCAAATGCTGAAATTATACAGATGTGGAACACCAAGCCTAGTTACACAATTCTTTATAAATAATGTAGGATGATAGTAAGTGAATATTTTTCTTTTACTTCTCATCAAAAGACAATCCATTTTATACAGGTTATCAAACCTGTTATCAACAGCAGTGACTATTAGAAAAGTGCACATATTTTTGCAAAATGAATAAAACTAACCTTTTCTACTTTAATCAAGTAAGACTGCCTTGTTAACATGACATCTCATTACCCTCAAATATGTAAGTAGGGAATTCCTGGAAAGGCATTCTCCTATGGATTATACTATGACCATTGGCCATATTCTCAATGCATGTTTAACCCCTGATTCCGGTGCCCTGCATCTTGTATATACGTTTTACCAATTTGGGGAGGGAAAAAACAAAATGCTTAAACAGGGATACAGGATGACCCATGTAACAATGAGATGTACAAAACACTACGTTGAAAATGAACTTTACAACTTTGGCGTTGGGGAGAAGTAATTGGGGAGGTGGGGAGAAAGGGATGGTAGGGGAAAAACAAAGGAGGAGGTAACAATGCTCAATAAAAAATGTACTCATTACCTTACTCATGTAACTGTAACCCCTCTGTACAGTATTTTTACAATAAAATAAGTATATATATAAAAAGAAACTCTCAAACTGTTTTCCGCTGTGGTGGCGCTGTTCAGCATGTTGCCATTTATGGAGTTGGTGAAGTTCAAGTTGTTCTCTTTTCCGGTCAACACTTGAGATTGTTAGGTCTACATTTTATTTCATAGCCACTTTGCTGGGTAACATAATCTGGATTTAATTCAATTCCATCTAGCGACTAATGATTTTTCATATAAAGGAATGATTTTATGCAGATCAGAAGCTCTAAGTAGCATTTTTTTCTGTCAACTTGATTTAGAAGAGTCATGAGAATATCTATGAATTTTACAAGGAACTGCTAGTAACATCTTCTTAGTAGAGTAATGCTATATATGATTGAAAGTGATATAATAATAGCAGAAGAATGTTTTATTTCAAACAAGTAGAAAAATGAATCTAATAACAACTTTTTACATATTAAGAGTCCTATAGGAGGGCTGGGAAGGTGGCTCAGTGGTAAAGTGCTTGCCTTGCATGCATGAGGCTCTCGGTTCAATTCCTCAACACCATATAAGCAGAAAAAGCCAGAAGTAGCTCTATGGCTCAAGTGGTAGAACACTAGCCTTGAGCTAAAGAGCTGAGGGACAGTGCCCAGGCTCACAGTTCAGTCCCCAGGACCAACACACACACAAAGAATCATATAGGAATAAGATTGGTCAATGCTCTGCCTCCAGAGGTAATGGAGAGGGTACAAAACACAAATCGCAGTATGTATCTGTGACTCTGAATCCCCTCCAAGTGTTTCCCTTTACATGAAGGCTTATGGATAAATTCACATTGTGTTATCCACATGAGACAATTTGTGAGTTTGTGACTCTCAAAATGAGAAGCCGGCAAGGAATTGGACATTTCTTGTCTCAGTATGTATGTCTTGCTTATTAAGAATAAATGTAACTCTGTGGATTTTTGGCTTATGATTTTAAGCCCTACTCCCTATCATACTTCTAATTTAGGTTAATACTTATACATAGTTAATAAAAATATGGTTTAATAGTTTTAGCATTTTTGTCATGTATGATATTCCAAAATGGTTCAATGTTTACAAATATGGTATACATTTATTTAGTTATTTTGATTCTTAGACATGTGTAGGATGTTAACTTTATACACATTATATATTATATGGAAACTGCATACTTTCTATTTCAACATTAATATGATTAATAATTGATCAATTAATCTCTTCACTTACAAATTGTGCTTATTAACACCAGCTTTATTATGAAAATAATAATATCTTAATCAATCAAAAATCAGTTTTTCAAGGTCAATTTTTTTCTTCCTTCAGAACAAAAAATGTATAACCCAAAATCTAGAGAATAGACAAATAAGATATAGCAGAGTGATGCTTTAGCTGTAAAGTTTAATAGAGGATGCTGACCCTCAGTGGGGGGAGACTCCCTCTCCTGATGTAGTATGCAATTACATTGATGGATGGCTAATTGAGCCAGTGTGGCAGACCATATGTTTACCCATGACCTGGATGTCATTGGTCAGATTATGGCTTCACATCTCTGGGTCTATGAACACATGCTGTTTGGGAAACATCTATTTTAAATTTAAAATTCTGGTTTGAAATACCTATAGGAAAAAAAGTCACTTTGTCATCAGAAACTTGGACGCACTTGTGTTTGCCATCAAAAGAATTTAAATTATGTTTCATGGTTTGAAATCTCTGAAAAATGTACTAGGACTTTTATGTAAATGATAGAAATATTTTGGGTTATGAGAATTTTGACATCAGTAGAAGCTTTACTTGAATTTCCATATATATATATACGTATACATGTACATACATACCTATGTGAATTAAGTTGCTTAGATATTTAGATCATGTTCAGCTTTCTAGTTTATTAAGGGAGAAGTATATAATTCACAAACATTTCTCTGGGTTTATCAATTTACTACTGTGTGCTTTTGCATATATATATGTGTGTGTATTGTATAAATGGGTATATATACACACATATATAACATATATACTATTTAGAGTATATATATATATATATATATATACACACACTTATATGTTTATCCAAAGTCTTACATATATAATGTGGCTTCAGGTCATAGCAGATAATATTAGAAACTTTTTATTTTTCCTTAAATATTTCAAATGAATTTTGTGATAGTCATATTAGCAATGAGAATAACAATTAATAATAATAACTAAAGAAAAAATTACAGTAATAACAGTATCATTAAAGCTATAGTTCCATTGGCTATTTGGCTTAATGAAGTTCAGCTGCATTTTTTCAATTATCTTTATGATGATTGTATGTTATAGTGTCAATATTATTACTACTATTATCTTCATTTTGCAAGGAAAATAAAGATGTTTTGTATTAGCTCATTCATGATAACAAATAGATGAGTGATAGTACAAAAACAAATCCAGCCATGTAACTTCACTGGTGATACAAAAATACTCCTAGTAACCCTTTTCCTAAATTGACACTCATACTCATACTCAACTTTTCTGTTAAATTACATACATGTAGCTGTGAGCAAGTACCTCATGGAAACAACCTAAAAGGAATTGTTTATTTTTGTCTCATGGTTTGAGATTTATCTGTCCACCATCACTGGAAGGGCATGCCATGACCAGAGCATCTCTTGTCATGTTGACCAGTAAGCAGAGGGGAATACAGGAAGGGGCCAGCATAAGCCCCAAGTGACATTACCTGCTTCTTCCAGGCAGGCCTCAACTCCTATTTTCTACTAATTCTCAATAACACTGAGCCTATATCACTGTTCCAAAACCAATTAATAAGTGGGTATTTTTTAGGCCACTTGGCTTGTGAGTGTTAATAGAGAGTAAATGTGTTCTACTGAGAATATAATTGATGAGCAACAGAGCTAATCTTAGAAGCAAATAAGAAAACGAAAGGCCAAGTGTGCTTATAATATAAAATATGCATAGATTGTATAGTATGCAAGTGCAATAAATCTTGAAAAGTGAAAGCAATTGCAGGTATGGCAAGTATTTCGGTAAAATACTTCCTTGAACTGTGATTGCTTTTAAGTAACAATTTGAATTTTTAGAGAATAAATACTTTTGTCTTTTTATCAAATGATATAAATGCTGTCTATACTTATATGAGTCATTTTGCATATTTTCTATCTTAATTGACAATGTTTAAAACTATTTAAGATTTTTTTCAGTATGACAAAGCAAATGCTATTCCTTTATATGTTGATGGTGAAACATGCACCTAAGTAATACCACTTTATCTGTGACAAGTCTTTGATGATTCACCCAGGTTGACAAGCAACTGTCTGCTTTTAAGCTCTTTAGTTTGCATCAACACAGAGATGAAATGAGACTTGAACAACATGTACCATTGAAGCAAAATAACATACAATCATTGTATTGTTAAAAAAATAAAGCTTTGTAATGGACAAGAATAGCTAGTGGAGCAGGATCTTTGATTCAATCATTGATTTTTCTCACAAAATGTCCAGAATTAACTTAAATATCCTTTGTCCAGTGACTTTAAACTATAGTCATAAAAGAGAAAGGTCTCATCTCTGCTGTATAATTTTTAGGGCTACATTGAAAGAGATTATGATAATGTACATATGATAAAATTGCTGGCAAGGGGTGAGTCCTATAATTGTGAACTGAATTCAAGGAAGCTGCCTGGAAGATGAGAGCTAACAGTGTCTTCATTTTGATTAGCTTACCTTTTCAAGTGTTCTGCTTGGAACCTCTATCACAAATAGAAGCAAGAACTTTATTATCATCACTATAGCAACTGCAGGGAGATTTATTTCAAAACAGTTGGCTACCTGAAAAAAAATTCAAGATAGAAAGAGGAGCAGAAAAAGTGGAATATTTTAATTTAGTTAAAATTGTTATGTCATCTAAATAATGTACTTTCTTTTAGGATAATGCAATGATTTGATGATTTCTTATGCAAGCAGTAAGATAGTCATATCTGACTGAGTTAATTTCAATTTTCTCTATGAATTAGTGCCCAGCATGCCACTTGTGTTTGTTAAAGCAGCTTATAAAACTTTATAAGGAAGAGTTTTGTACTGGTTATTCAATATTAGAAGATGTCACTATATGATGCTTTTCTGTGGATTATAATGTTATACTTAAAATATTGTACCAAATAATATTATACATGAACCACTAAAAGTAAACTCAGTGCTGTCTCCTTTGTCTTTTAAAAGAATGGCCATACTTTTTAAAGCTAGTTTATTTAATATTTTGTACTCTATCCAATTTTTTTATGCAGGAAAATACTCTCGTTCATCCTCAGAGGTATTTTCACATCTCTGTGCTTTATCGTGAACATGCATGGCTTAAAGTTGCTGACAATCTGCATTTAAAATAAGATGGTCATATAGTAGGGATGCCTAGGCAATTTTCAACCTTTATATCATTGCTGGAGCCAGAGTTCTGAGAACTTCTTTTATAATGGCCCTTTAAAAATGCCTTTCTGGACTGATAAGACTTACTTTTTAAGTACTCTTCACCTACTCTAACTAAAAAGACATGACAGGATTTCAAGATCTTCAGAAATGCATTCTTATGCATGAATTATGTAGGTTCGTAAGATGGCATGGCCACGTTTTTGCTCCCCTATAAACCATCCCACTGAGGACTGAGTGAATGAGTCATCTAAAAAATTTAGGGCGTTGTGCTGCTTTATGAGACAAATGATAGAAAACCATTTTTGGAGCTTTCATGTTTCTGTCAATTGTATCTTGGTAAGACTAGTGAATTAAACAAGTGTTTAATTTACAAGTGTGTAAAATTATGCATGAAAAGAGCAAAAAAGGAGAAGAATGTATTTGCAGAAAGCCATTAAAATACTGTCTATCACTTATGGAAATGATCATTGTTGTTTTAAAATCTAAAATTAATTTTTCATGTGTATTAATTTTAGAATAGTCAGTTTAATAAACATCTGAAGCATCTGGAGTTATAAGTTCAATTTTAAGTTAAAGTGCTTAAAAATAAAAAAAATGTTTGTAAACCAAGAAGTCTGATAAATCTAGGTGCCAGTTGCTCATGCCTGTGAGCCTAGTTACATATGGGCCTGAGATCTAGTGATTGTAGTTCAACAGCCTTGGCAGGAAAATCCATGATGCTCTTTTCTTTAATAAAATATAAAAATAAAAAAATAAAAAAAATAAACTAAAAACTGCCTAAAACTGGAAGTATAACAACGACACATGTTAGAACACTAAACTTGAGCAAAAGAAGCTCAGGGACAGTGTGTAGGACCTGAGTTCGATCCCCCACCTCCTTTTCTCTCTCTCTCTCTGTCTCTGTCTCTCCCTCCCTCCCTCTCTCCCTCTCCCTCTCCCTCCCTCTCTCTTCCTCCCTCTCTCTCTCTCTCCCTCTCTCTCTCTCTCTCTCTCACACACACACACACACACATGAATTACATAGCTAACTATAGGGCAGTTTTCACTGTGGTTTCTGGGAAGCCACTGAGCAAAAAAAAAGTGTTTTCAATAACTTTTCAGATAAATATTACATAGAATTTCAAACAATATTTTGCAGTATAAATAATAAGAAGGAAAACAGTGATCTAATCAGATCCAGAAGTTCTAAACAATATGTTCTTACTTTGAATATATATGTAGTTATATATAGTTATATAAAGTTGAAGGAGTTTGACTCTTTACATCAATCAAAGGTTGAGAGAATATTGGCTATGTGATAATTATGTTAGTAATATTTTCATGGGAATGTGATTTTTCTCCACTGGTAATAAGAAGCAATGTGGCTAAAAAAATGCTTGAACTTCTAAATGAATGCCTATGTTAACATACTTAGTACTCTCAAAAACCTAGATTGTTTAAAAATTAAAAATACATTTTTAACTTTTAAATTGACTTAACATAAACTTGTGTCAAAGCATACAAAATTTGGAGGCCACCAGTAGATGGCATTGTGGTTTCTGGGAGGTTGTTTGTTTAGGGATGGGCTCTTTTCTTTGGGGAAAGGAAAAAGAAACTGACAATAGAAAACTGATTGAAATGTTCTTTAGATCTTCTTGAAAAAAGTAGCCATTCCTGAAACAGGAAGGTCTCAAACCATTTTTCGGTTTTTATCTTGGTGTTTTAAGCTCAAGTCAATTTGTCGATGCTCAAAGTTGTGATTTAGAAGCATTAATGGAATGTTGAATAAAAATATAATGTGCTGATTTTCAAGTAGACTAGCAAAATAAATGTTTTAGCTCCATTCAAAGAACTGTGGTTGATAATCAACTTGCACTAACAACTATTTTATTACTTACTGGTACAAATGAATATGCATCAGTGCCATTTAGTCATGGATGATCATTTCAATTTTCCAACAATGAGACGTACAAGTCATATGTGGAAAACGAACTTTACAACTTTGGTAAGGGGGGGGAGGAGGGTTGGGTGGGGGAATGGGGAAAGGAGGAGGCTACAATGCTTGATAAGAAATGTACTCATTATCTTGCCCATGTAATTGTAACCCCTCTGTACAGTATTTTCACAATAAAAAAATTCTTCTCAGATTAACATCATTTCCAAATAATAAACATAATTTAATATGGTTCCCTGAACATAAAATACAATTTACTAGGTTGAATGAATGAATGAATAAATGTATGAATGAATGGAAATTTACGCTTAAAACTTACCAGGATTGCCAGGTGCTGGTGTCTCACACCTATAATCCTAACTACTCAAGAGGCTGAGATTTGAGGACATTGGTTCGAGGTAGGGAAGTCCATGAGACTTTTATCAGTAATTAGGCAGTAAAAAGCTGGAAGTGGAGCTGTTGCTCAAGGGGTAGAGCAAAAGCCTAGGAACAGTACCTACTCCCAGAGTTCAAGACTGCTGCACTTGGCAAAAAAACCCCACAAAAACACACAAACAAAATTTACCAAAATACTATTTCTTAATTTACTTTTGTAATTACATAAATCTGAACTTTTGTAACACAATTAATTGCTCAAGAAGTGGTACTTACTATTACTCAGAAGGCTTTTCTTGGGGCTGAGAAGGTGGCTCAATGGTAGAGTGCTTGCCTTACATGCCTGAGGCCCTGGGTTCAATTCCTCAGTACCACATAAAGAAAAAAAAAGAAGGCTTTTCTTTATTTCTTTTATTATTTGGTGGGTAGCAATTAAATTTATATGATATAGAAAGCTTCTATACCATCATTTTTAGTAACTACATTATTTAGTTAGGCCTGAGATAAATATATCATAAAATCTATGCATTTATATCTATCTACTATCTATTTATCTATAAATTTACTTAGCTTTTATTTAAACAGTCCTTAGGAATGAACAATAAGGCACTTCAATAGTTCATATGCATGTAAAAATAAAAATATTTTAACATTTTTATTTATTGACTGTAACTATCCTTCATTAGTCAAACAGTAAACTTTTGTTGTAATAAAACACAGATGTCATTCCAAATTATAACGTACTAGCTAATCTCAGTTAATATTTAAGAGTTTCTACTGCTAGACAGATTTCCAAGCTCTTGGTTTGAAATCTTCACTATTAGAAATCATCACTATTAGAAATCTTATGACAATATTCTTAGCAGGAGTTCACAATAGCCCAATCATATAATACATACGACCATATATAATGAGGCATATCACAATGAACTCCAAGAATTGGAAAGAATTGGAAACAGGTTCTTATTATGTTCTGTATGCAGTTATTTCTATTTTTTTCTTTGTTTTATTTGTTTGTTCCCTTTGTCTTGTATATACATTTATCTGAGTCCTGGAAAGGAAAGGGAATCATAGAAAGAGCAGGACAAAGGATGAACAAATCAACAATGCTCTCACTAGACAGTAGGTTGGAAATTAACTTTACAAGTTGGGGTGGGAGGGGAAAAAGAAGGGGTAAAACATGAGAAAATGAAAGAGGGGTTTAACTGTTTAAAAAAGAAATGTACTCATTACCTTACTTATGGAACTGTAACCCCTCTGTTCATCACCTTTACAATAAATTTAAGAGAAGAAAAGAAATCTTACAACAGAAAATTGAGATAAGTGGGACATGTTTGGTTATCTGCAACATTTAAAAAGGCAGACAAATTGCCATTGTGAACAAGAACCCACTTAGATCATGATTGTTTTAATCCACACACTGTCTATAAGTTCATCATTTTGGTGTTGAGTGGTAAGTAGTACTAGTGGTAACATGGGTCCTCAGACTTCAACTCTCCTCTACTTTTGCTACACTCAGTGCTTTCACCTTATCATGTGATGATGACAGTTTTGCCAGGATAGGTCTTGGACAGTAATTATCCTTGCTGCTTCCCAAGTAGCCAATGCCTTGCCAAAGTTTATTCATTTTTGATAACCTTGCTTTAAAGCTACCTCCTCTAAGTAAAACACTGGTAACTTACACCTATATTCCTTGTTACTAAGGAAGCTGAGATAGAAAGTTAACGGTTCAGAGCAGGCCCAGGAACACAATTCCTCAAGTCGCTTATCTCCAAGAAACCAGCAAAGAGCTAGAAATAGAGGCATGGTTCAAGTAGTAGAGTTCCAGATGAGAGCTAAAATGCTGAATGAGAGTACAAGTCCCTGAGTTCAAGATCTGGTACTAGAGCACGCACGAACACACACACACACACACACACACACACACACACACACACACTGCTCTCTCCTCTTAATTTTCCTTCTTGAACTTTTCAATCAGAAATAATCTTTTTCAGTTCTCAACATTGAAATGATTTTATTTTGAATTTGTTTTGTTCTAGTTCTTGAAAAAAATATTTTGTATTCATATGTGTACTTTGTACAGAATATACAGTTTGATCTTATAGGAATATGCATTTTTATCTCTTCCAAGGGCTACCATTCTGGCTGATATACATTGAGCCCTACATAGTCATTTAGTTTATAGTAAAGTCTGGTGTAATTAAGTATACACAATTTTATTTGCATATGATATTATTAAATATAAATAAAATAAAACTATGCAATCAAATTATTGTGATAGTTTCCTAGTGACAAAGCAATGATTAATTTTTCTTTGGAGACATAAACAGTTCAAGCTAGAACTTTGTTTTGGCAGAATTTGGATGATTTTTCCTGGTGGGCTTAATTTTTAAATTCTGTATCAGGACATCAGTTGAAAATGCCCAGTTAGAATAATTGGGAGCTTCACACAGCAATATTGAGTCTATTCAAGTAACATGTTTTAAAAAAGTATGGTATTATCCTGTATTTATAGAAACTATGTAGTACTGGACATTTCTAGAAACTACTCATCTTGCATAATTACTCTTCTCATAATGTTGTTACACATGCATGCACACACACACACACACACACACACACACACACACACACACAAACACACACCCCAGAAGGACACAAGAATAACTTTTGGCAGTGAGAGTTATGTTTATATCTTGGTTATATTGGTCATATCCTTGGTAAGCAGAATGCCCACATTTAGCAGATTGGATCCATTGAGTAATTGTTTACTCATAAAATTCAATAATTTTTAAAAATAATAAATCTCCTAAAATGATAGCTTTAAAGTAATTATGACTTGTAGTATTCTGAATACATTGATGATTTCATGTAGTACAATTTTTCACTTTTGGTAAAACATATGCAATATAAATTGAGGTGCTTAACTATTTTTAAATATATTGTTTGGCAGTAATAAATACAGGTAGAATTGTGCAGACATCATCGCCATATAGGAAATGCATTCATCTTTCTATTTTGTAAACTTGAAAGCATATTCAATAAGGAACAATACTACTTCCTTCTTGCTTCAGCTCTTGGCAGTCACCACTCTGTCTCAATTCATCTCACTGTTATATGGCGTGTACCTCACCTTATGTGAATGGAATAGACAGTGTTTGTCTCTTCTTAACTGACTGTAGTGCATCACAGAATTTATTTTCTTTTTAAGGCTTAGTAATATTAAGTTACATCAACTTCATTTTCATTGTCCTTTTATGTCTATTCATGACAACTTAGATCACAAAGAGCTTTTTTGTTTGCTTATTTATTTATTTTTACAGGAATATATATATTTTTAGTGTGAAAATACCGTACAGAGGGGTTACAATTACATGAGCAAGGTTAATGAGTATATTACTTACCAAGCATTGTTGCTTCCTCATTTGTTTCCCCTTCCCATCCATTCCCATCTCCCTCTACCCCTCACACCCCACCCCCTCTCCCCTTCCCCATCCACAGCCAAAGTTGTAAAGTTCGTTTTTCGACATAACATCCTGTACATCTCATTGTTGCAATGGGTCCACTTGTATCCCTATTTAAACGATTTGTTTTTTCCCTTCCCCTCCACAAATTATACCAACATCAAATACAGTGAAAACAAGGGTTATACCGTGGGGGATGGACACACAAAAAATATGTTAGAAACAATAGCAAGAAAGAAAAAAACATTTGAGTCCTTATCTTGAGGTTCATTTCGCCTAACATCAACTTATCTGACCCTACAGCTTTAGCTGTCATGAATTTTGCTCATATGAAAATGATGAAAACAATTAATTTCAAATTCTTTTGAGTAGAGACAGTTCCTGCAATACTAGGGTTTCGTCTGTGACCTTTAGAACATACAGTGTTATTTAAAAAAATGCATCAGCAAGCTGAAATTTGAACTTCTCCTGTCCATTTATTTGTTTCTCCTTTGTGATGTTGGATAGCAGTAGTGAGCTGCACTTCTTCATCAGATTGGTGACCCTTTATGCAAGCAAGGGCTATTCTACCTTGCACCGGGTTCCTAAGCTATGATACACAGTGGGTTAGGTTAGGTGTATCTTCAACCTTCAGCATCTATCAGAACATGCCCATCTGAGCTGAGGAGCACATATGTGTATATTCACCAGTAAAAGTCCTCAATACATCATATTCCCATGGTAGCTGTACCATTTTATATTCTCACCAACTGTGCATGATGCTTCCAATTACCCTATACCCACACAGCCTTTGTTTGTTTCACTGTGTCTGTGTCTGTTTGTCTGTCTGTCTGTCTGTTTCTCTCTCTCTCTCTTTAAAAATAATAGCCACCTTAATTGGGGTGGAGTAGTATCCAATCATAGTTTTGATCTGTTATGCTTAATAATTATGGTTGTTGAACATCTTTTTAAGGTCTTTGTTGTGTATATCTTATTTTGTAACAGCTATTCAAATCTACAGTCTGCTTTTGAATTTGGGCGTTAGGTTTTAGCTTTGTTCTGTTAAGAGTTCTGTAGATAATAAACTTTATCAAATATAAATATTGTAAAATTTATGTTTTTATTCTGTGTATTCTATTTTTCTCTATTGATAGTATCATTTGATGCATTCATTTTAGATATTTTCTGTTATCAAGTTTGTCTATTTTTACTTTTATTGCCTATACCAATCTCCCCCCAAAAACATCATTGTAAATTCTAATGACATAAAATGTTGCCTTCTGTTTTGTTCTAAAGAGCTAATATCCTTAAATGTGCATTTAGATCACTGATCCTGCTTGGATTATTTTTTGTCTGGTTTTCCTTTTTCCTTTTTCTTTTTGTGCTGTTTCTGGAGCTTGAACTCAGGGCCTAAGCATTGCACCTAAACTTTTGTGCTCAAAGCTAGCACTTTACCACTTGAACCACAGCTCTCCTTTAAGATTTTTGATAGTATTTGAAGATAAGTCTCATAGATTTTCCTGCTTGAGCTAGCTTTGAACTGTGATCCTTAAATCTCAGTCTCCCGAGTAGTTATGATTATAGGCATGACTCATCAGCATCCAGCTCATTTTGCTTTTGTAGAGAGTCTCAAACTATATCATAGGTCCAGCTCAAGCTCACTGTATATACCAGGCTGACCTTGAATTGTCAATACTCCTTCATCCTCATGATTCTGGATTGGATGAATGAATAACCATGCCTGGCTTTTGACGATTACTTTTTGTGTATGGTATTTGGTAAGAATCTACATCATTATTTTGCATATAGACATTCAGCTTTCCCTGCATCATTTGTTATCTCATTCTTCTCTACTCTGTGGTCTTGGAATGCTTATTAAAATTAGTCTCACTAACTTGATTGCATGATCAGGTATAAATATCCAGAAAACATCACAAGTCAATCATACTTTAGCAAGTAAATAGTATTTAAGCGGCAAATATCTGAAATACTAGAACACCTAATGAGCAAAACCTTACTTTGTTTCATAGAATCAGCAAACCAGAAGGTCCCTCTCATCTGTGCTCTAGTCTACACGAGCTAGGTAAAGTACAAGTTAAATTTACAAGTGATGGTAAAATGATTTTCCATTGTAGACCATAAAAAGTCATCAATCTTAAGTATTCCTTAACAAAAAAATTCTCTTGTACTTTCACATTCATATCATGTTTGTTTTCTCTCCTATTTTTTCCGAATCTGTACAAACCAATTTAAGGATTTATGAGAAAAAAAATCGAGAGCTCCTGAGGTCTATTGACATTGGTGGTAAAGGTTAGATTGGGGTGTAGCTGTTGATTCTTAAACTAGAATGCCATTCTTCTCATTATCCCTCTGAAGATGTAGCCCCATATTGACCAGCTGGTGCTGAGCTGAGCCTGAGAAGGCTTAAATTAGTTATTTCATAGAAACTCTGTTGAAACTCCCTGTTACCAACTGGTTTTCTTCTGGCTCTCTCTTTAGAACGATAAACTAATTAGTATAGACTATATTGAGGGCTTACTCTTTAATATGAATTGGTGGCACTAAGCTCTTTGATTATTTTAAGTGTTTACATTTCATATAGTTATTGTAGAAGGAAATGAATTTCCTCACAAGAAAAGTATTATATAAGAAATGCAAGTACAACTACAAGTGGCTTTATAAACATATTTCTCATTATTTTATAAGGTTTATGATGCCTGGATGTCTTTTCCTTTAGGCCTTCCTGGTGGTTGAACTCAGGGCCTGGGCACTGTCTACTTCCATTTATTTTATTTTATTTTATTTTCTGGTTGCTTGGAGATAGGATTGTCACAAACTTTACTTCCCTTCTTGGCCTTTGGAGTAGGTAGGATTACAGCTGTGAACCACTGGCACCTAGCTGGATAAACATTTTTTTAAAATACAGGGTATTTGCTGCTCATTGTCTTCCTAATATCATTAAAATTATTAATGGCTAATTGCTAATTTGATAGTATATGGTTTTTTTTGTACTTTTAAACACATAATATGGAGAATTTTTAATCCGGAACACAATCTTACTAGTTTTGACTCTCCTGGCAAAATCTCCCAACTATCTATGAGTTAAATTGATCAACTAGGTGCAGTTTCACTAAATTCAGGTTGGAAGCCATGTTACCAAAGGCTTCATCTACCTTGCTGAATTGCTGTTCATGCTTAAACAGCAATTTTGTTAATGCCAAATTCCATCTGAACCTTGGAAACATGCAAAAGAAATATTTTGACAGCTATTATAAGGCTTAAGGAAATTTGTATACACTTTACCCAAATACTTTAAAAGTCCCATTTTCTAAATTGGTAGAATTTCTATTGAGACTTATTTAATTTCAAATTTTATAAGCTCTGGATACTCTCTGGATAAGATTACAGTAATTTTGTTTGTTATTTTAATATTTATTTCCTAAATCCACATAAGAAAACACTAAGACCAATAATCAATTAAGTATAAATGTCCAGGTGCATGAAAGGCTTCAGGCCCTTGAGTTTTGTTTCATAGCTCAGGATCATTTGCTCTTTGCTGTGAATTATGCTGACAGACTACTAAGCCATCAATTAGTATGTCTTCTTAATGATAACAAGAAGTCATGGTATATGCAAGCATGTGTACAGTAAAGTAAATAAATGACCTTAGCTCAAAAGTCAAAAAAGAAGACTTAGAACTTGATGTTTGAAAATGATGCTCAAAAATGATATAGAAAACAAAAAGGGCTTTTCCTTCAACCAGTTCTACATAGAATTGTGGGCCAAAAAATTGTATACTGTGCACCTTTGAATAGGTTACCTTCCTTTCTGATCCTCATATGAATTGTCAACATAAAATAGCTATCATCTAATGCAATATTCATAATTTCACCTGTCAATTTTGTATTATTTGAGAAGATGAGTACAGAAGACTTTAATGAACAGATGAGCACAGAAGACTTTAACTTCACAAACTATTCCATGGCCCTGCATAAGGGTAAATTAAACCTTTAATTCCTGGATCTTAAAGACATGGACTGTGGATATCTTGGAAAAGTATCAGGCTGTCAAGAGAATATCTTAATAAATTGGGAAGAAATGTTTTGAAATAACAACTCTTTTCAAAGGAATTTTTAAAAATAAATTGACTTCTAAACAATTGATGCCAGTTCTGCTTGTTGTGCTTCCAAAGGTAAAATAAATGTATATAAAAATAGTTTATTGAGGCATATTGATGAATTCTTTATGGAAAATAAAGTCAAAAACAATGGAAATCAGAAAAATGAAGAAATTTTATAACTGCAGAATAAATCAAGAACTATAAATCCCTGAGACTTGATAAAATTCAAGTTATCTATGAGAAAAACCAAATTAATGTTAATGTTTAAATATGGAATTTGTCAAAAATTGAAAAGATTTGAGTACTGTTTTTCCTTCTTGAAAATGAATGAGATAACTAGCCATAGTTTGTGCAATACATGCTATACTGAATTAGAGAAAAAGAGATGAGATGGTTCTTGATCCAACAAAAAATGTGTGCACAGTAAAGTCCTGTAAACATGTTAGCACAGTACGGTCCTGTAACTTTCTCTCATTTTTTTTTATTTTTTATTTTTTTGGGTCCGGTCGTGGGGCCTGAACTCTGGGCCTGGGCACTGTCCCCCAGCTCTTCAGCTCAAGGCTAGCCCTCTACCACTTGAGCCACAGCACCACTTCCAGCTTTTTTTTCTTTTTGCTTATGTGGTGCTGAGGAATCGAACCCAGGGCCTCAGGCATGCAAGGCAAGCGCTCTACCACTGAGCCACCTTCCCAGCCCACTTTCTCTCATTCTAAAGTGTCTCTGGCAGCAGACTGTAGCTTGCATGAATAGTACCTTGTATCAAGAACAATTGGAATCCTGAATGTAAGCCAAAGTCATCTTTTAAAATGACTAGTAAGTGTCTCTGCATGTTTTAATGAGATAAGTACTAAAATTTCGAAAGTGTCGATTTACTATGCAAACATTTTTCAAATGAAAAACTGTGACAATGGTCAATTAGATTTCTGTTTATGAAATTACATATAAAAAACTCATAAAATGAAAAATATTTAGTGTCATTTATTAAACATTTCAGAACTATAATAAGATAATATAATTCTGTCTAAATAATTATTTTATCTCCACTAGTTCAGTCCTCTTCCTTCTGATGAAATCTTAAGAATTGTTGAGCTGTCTTCAAAAATAGAAGCATATTTTAATTCTCACTGGTAATGGATAAGAATTCCTTTTCCACATATTACAACCAATTGCTATTTTCAGATTTTGTGAATATTTATCATTCCTAACTCTAGTAGAACTTTTAGAACATTTATGACTGCTTTAATGTTTATGAGATCAGTAATGATGAATCTTTTCATCTGATATTAGCAATTGATCCTTTCATTTGAGTCAGTCTATAGGTTTATCAAGGTTCTACTGATCAATAAACAACAGCTTATGATTTTGCTGTTTTTTTTAAAAATCATTATTTCTTTACTATTTCATTTCTTTACCTTTTGTCACTTATTTTCCACTGCTTGCATATTATGCTCTTCCTTTTCTGTTTTTAATGTGGAAGGTTAGGCTACTGATTTTCAGAAGTTTTTTTCTGTACAATAAAGTATCATAGATATACAATTTCACTGTTTTTGTTGTATCAGACCTGCTGTGGCATGCTGGATCTTTATTTTTCTCTGTTGAAAGTTTTTACATTTTTGCTTGAAAGTTATTCCTTGATCCACTGTTTTATTTAAAAATGTATTCCTTAATAAAATACCAATCAATTTAGAATTACAGTTGTTGTTTTGTTTTTTGCCAGTCCTAGGACTTGAACTCAGGGCCTGGGCACTGTCCCTGTGCTTCTTTGGCTCAAGGCTATTGCTATACCACTTGAACCACAGGGCCACTTCTGACTTTCTGTATATGTAATACTGAGGAATCGAACCCAGGGCTACATGCATGTGAGGTGAGCACTCTCCCACTGAGACACATGCCCAGCCCCCAAAATGTATTCCTTAATATCCATATATTTAGGAATTATCTAGATGTTCTTAAGTTTTGATTTGTAGTTTAATTTTACTATGATTTGATATTCTGTGTAATTTTCCTGGATTTATTCATGTCTTGTGGGTCCCAGTTTGTCTGTCTTGTTTCTTGTGATCTTCAGAGGAGCAAAATTCTTCTTTTGAATGATGTGTTATATACAAGGCTCCTGCTCTACTTAAATTGATATGATGATTTTCTTTTTTTTTGTTTTTTGTTTTTGTTTTGGTCTCTTATGGCAATACTAGGAATTGAACCTGGGTGTTTATACATGCTACATTCCTAACTCTCCTGTTTTTATTTTGTTTATGAGAGTTTGGCAAAGCTTGTTCAGGCTGGCCTTGAATTCAATATTGCTTCTGCCTTTCCAGGAACTGGAATTACAGGAGTATGCTACCATACATGTTCTGAAATCTGAATTTTGACCCATATCAACTTGCTTCTTCCTGAAGAATTTAAAATTTTTGTCTAAGACAGTCTGGGAATCATGAATTCTTCAGGTTTTGATTTTAAATAAATTTCCTTTATTATGTAGAATGGCTTTTCTGGGTATAGAATTTCAGTTTGGTAGGGTTTTTTTTTTGTTTTGTTGTGTTTTGTTTTTAAAGTTTTTAGTCCATTCTCTTACTTCCCTAGCTTCTGGCCATAACTTCTTAGTATTTTCTTTATTCCTTTTATTTATATTTATTTATTTTTATCTATGTTTATATTTTATTGTTAAGATGTGCACAAAGGGGTTACAGTTACATAAGTAAGGTAATAAGTACATTTCTTGTCAAACTTGTTACCCCTTCCCTCATTTTTCTCCCTCTTTCCCTCATCCCTGAACCCCTCCAACTAATACAGATCATTTCCAACATATTGTCTGGTGAGTATTGCTGTTGCATTGTTTCCCTCTTGTCCTTTGTCTAACCATTCTGTTGTTCCCCTTCCCTTCCCTAATTCAGATAAATGTATATACAATACCAGGCTACCAACATCAAATACAGTGACAACAAGGGATATACAAAAGGGGGAAAACATACAAGGGAAACACAAAATCACATAGTACATTAAAAACAACAACAACAAAGGAAAACCTCTTGTGTCCATGTCTTGGAGTTCATTTCACTTAGTGTCATCTTATATGGTCATATGTACATAGTTATTGAGCTATTCTGCTCATGTGCTAAGATTATCCTAGACATATATTAATTATTGCAAGTAAGGGAAGCCATGGGTCTTTAGATCTGCCTTACTTCACTTAATATGATTTTCTTTCCTTCTGTTTATTGAAGATTTCCTTTTCATTTGGTTTTTTAAAACTAAAATATGGTATGTTCTGGTGATTTTTTAAAATTTATATTGCTATTTTTGAGATTCCTATTTTGTGCTTGAATATCTCCATTATTTTATGGTCTTATGCTATTATTTTAATATTAAAATATTATTAAATATTTATAAATATTAAGTATTTCTCCTGGTTATACAGATGTTGTATCTTTTTAACTTTCTCTACAATTCCTTGATAGGATATATGCTTTGTTTCATTCTTGATTTTATTTTGCCCACATTGAATTTTTTGCTCATTACATGTAAGTGTCTGAGTTTTCTGACCTATGTGCAAATTCTCTGACCTTTCCTCAATGTACCTACTTTCTGGATCAGTCCACTCAAATGTCTGTACATTTTTGTTATAATGATTTGCATTTACACTAATCCTTTTTTGATTCAAACTAAAACTTTAACTTCTGTATTTGTTATTCATCAGTCGTTTTGTACCACGCATCTTTGACCTTGAAGACTCATGAATCATAATCATTTTAACTTTCCTCTTCAGCAATTGTAGCCTTTATATCATTCTGAATGTGGTTAAAAGGTTATTTTGAATGTATAGATTTTTTCTTTCTTGTATTCTTAAGTACTGTGAAACTCTGATTGAAATCTTCATTGATAATACAAACTGATTTGTGTAATTTGATTAGTAGTTGAAATGTGTTTAATATTCACTCTGTCTTTAGGTGACAAAGATTTCAACTCCTACTCTATCTCACTTTGTGTTTTTATTCTCCTCTCCAAATACTCGTTCAGAATTCACATTTTGTGGCTCTGCTGCAATCCACTGATATAGGATAATTCTCCTTTTCACATTCTGACTAAATCTCAATTTGTTTATCATTCTAAATTTCTTGGATATGATCTATGAGTGTTTCTCTATTTTTATAGAATTTAATGCTTATTTGTATTAGACAGAAATCAGAGCTAGAGTTCAAGAAATGACATCCTTCAGGGCAGGATAAGTTCAGAAATATTTTTAGGTTTAGACACTTATGGAGAATATGTTGAAGTGTGTGTGTGTGTGTGTGTGTGTGTGTGTGTGTGTGTGTTGGTCCTGTGGCTTGAATTCAGGGCATGGGCTCTGTCCCTGAGCTATTCTGCTCAAGGCTAGCACCTACAGCTTGAGCCACAGCCTCACTTCTTATGTGTGTGTGTGTGTGTGTGTGTGTGTGTCTGTGTGTGTCTGTGTGTGTGGTCAATTGGAGATAAGAGTCTTAGGACTTCCATGACAGGACCGGCTTTGTATCATGATCCTCAGATCTCAGCATCTTGAGTAGCTAGGACAACAGGCATGAGATCAAATAAAACCCCCTAAGATGAGGGTGTTACTGAAGATGGTAGCTCTGAGCATCCCTTACTTTCCATGCTATTTATAATCAGTTCCAGGAATCCACGGAAATTGTCACTGAAATATTCTAGTAGTTTACACTGCAGGCTGAAGGCAGGGAGTGGACTTTTTTTTTGCTCTACAGATTATTTTGGCTATAACTTTGAATTTTCTTGTCTCTCCAGATGGATGACAGTTTACTGCAATCCCAGTTCTATAAAAATGGAGGGTTTTAGGTATGTTCATATTTCTTTCTTGTAAGGCAAAGGAATGATTTCTAGGTTCTTTGCATTTCAAGGAAAAAGTGGAAATAAAGTATTTTGTTTTTTCAAGTATTTGGGGAACAGTAAGCCACAATTTGCTAATTTGGGTAGGATCAGGAATGTGATGGCTGCAGGGAATGAAATGAAGGGCTGTTGTGGCATTATCCATCATCACCATCATCATCACCATCACCATCAAAACTTTGCAAAAGAAGAGATGTATAATATGACTCTTTTCCAAATTGTCATGCGATGATGAATGTGAAAAATAAGTTAGAATAGCTCCATTTGTATCATCTCATCATTTCTTGTGTAAGAATGTATCACCTTGGATAAGGAGAAAGCTAGTCAGAAATGCCCATTAGCAACTGCAGGAAATAAGCTCTTTTACCTAAGAAATTTTTATATATGTGACATGAAGTAGAGATCCAGATTCATTTTGTATATATAGACATTGTGTTTTCATATAGTCTCAAGAAGATAATTTTCTTCATTAATTAGTCTCAGACCTTTGAAAAATCAGGTGACCATAAGAAAGCAACTAGCATTTCAGGCGTGTCTATTGATTTGTAATTCAACTGTGGCATTTTCATCACTTTTATCTTGTTTTTCTTTTAGTAACATTTGAATTGGGAAAAAGGAAGCTCTCCAAATTTGTCCATCTTTAAAAAGTTTTTCTTTTGAGATCTGTAGCATTTTCTTGTAAATTTGAATGTCACCTTTTTGATTTCTATAACAAAAATGATTATTCAAGTTGTGAGTTATTTCATTGTAACTTCATTCTTTTGACACTATTAATATATGGATTATATTGAATATCAAATTCAGAAATAGAAACTATCTTTTGATTTACTTAGGCTGGTACTTGTTTTTGTCTAGTTGTGTATATACATTGTTCTTTTCCTCTTTTTGAACAAATTCAATTTTTGTCTTGTATTTCTATTTCACAACTATTTTTAGGTTACTAATATGCCTCTTCTTAAACTTTATGTTTGCATGTATATGCTTAGTCTCTTTTTCAATGTTGTCTAATGTAATAGTCATTTTTAATTTGTCAAATTTCAATTTACAGTGAATATGATGTACTGTTATAACAAATATCTTCTCTGAAGCTAATTTGGTGCCATGTTGTTCTTTTTCTTATCTATTATTTTATATTTTAAGTTTCAATTGACAAATGTAGGATGCAGAACATTCTTCTTGTTTTGTTCAACATGAGAAACCAGAAACAAGAATTGGTGAAGCATTGTCTTTATTCCATTACTAGTCTGTGTTTGGAAGTCAGAGGGTAGTAGCCTACATTTGAATCCATGCTCTGAGAGGTAACAGCTCTGTGATCTAAACAAATGATCAAATTTCACAAAGTCTCAGTTATTTTTCTTTAATATGTAGCTAAATAAAATCTAGACTGTATGATTATGAGAATTAAATGAAGCATTGTGTGTTTGGTTTCAATATATGATCATTATTGTTAGTTTTGGTGTTAATTATCAGTCAGAAAGTTAACTTGTGGTATTCTGTTAGTTCAAATTGCTTGCTTAATCTACAATTGTCATCATAGCCAGATCATATAGAATTAAAGTCCCCCATGGAAACACCCTCATTATATGCAAATAAACATAGGTGCATGTGCTTAGCACAATGTAAAGTGAATAATTATTAACATCCACTCAATCACAACAGTAGATAGTCAACATAATATATAAATCAATGAATATCAGCATTCCTACAGGATTTGGACTACAAAGACAACCTTCACTAATTTGACTCTACTTATCTATACCTGAGTCTATAAACTTTTAAAGAATTTAGTTTACATGAACTGGAAGGCAGAATTTAGAATGGGGCTTTGAGAACTACTTGACGGGGAGTTCTGTTACTAGCCCATTATTAAAATATGAGGAGGTAGTTGCACTAAAACAGATGACTGACCTTGACTTTTGAGATTGAAAGGTTTCATGAGATTAAATGGTAAACTAGCCAACAAGGGCTGCCATAACAGCACCACAGAAAGGTGGCTTCAACAAGACAACTTTATCTTTTCATATTGTGGAGTCTAGAAGTCTGTGGTCAACATTTCAACCAAGCTAGTTTCTTGAGAGGCCTCCTTCCAGCTACACAAGAAAGGCCATATCCTCCTGAAGTCTTCAAATGGTCTAAGGTCCTTTTAAGTCTCTATCTTAATCTTCTCATCTTATAGCAACAACAGAACATTATGTATTGTCATTAGGGCCCATTGGAATGAGTTCATATTGACTTAAGTAACTCTATGAAGATTTAGTTTCTAAATATACTCACATTATGTATAATGGGAAGAATGGGCTATCCAGAGGGCATAATTCAGCCCATAAAATGTGAGTAGCCTTGACTATAAAATGGTGGATATATAATTGAGCATTCCCTACAAGGCCAGATTGGATAAAGATAGTAAAACTCCATCTCAAGGAATAAACTGTAATGCCAGCTATGTGGAAGGCATAGATAGTACGATTATGATTTTAGTCCTATTGGGGCAAAAATGGCGTGACACTATCTGAAAAGTAACCGAATGACAAATAGTTAAAGGAACGGCTTAAGTGGTTTCGCACCTCCTTGGCAAGAGCAAAGGTCTGAGTTCAAGTGTCAAATACTGTGAAAATATAACTGAATATAACATAAGTAAAAATAATGTGCTTTGGTTTCATGCCATTCTAAAGTCAAAACATCAAAAATTAAATCATCATCAGTTGGAGAACATCTATATATTCAAAATACTGACCCATAAACACTTTTAAAATCACACACTTGTTAAATTTCCTTTTTGGATTGTTTATTAATTTATTAGCATACATTACTTATAGAAAAGGATTTTCTTTGTGACATTTCCACACATCAAACAATCAACTGTGTTTTATATTGTAAAATGATACTACAACATGACTCTGATAATCGCTGGGTTTCTTTTAAAAGTATCTCATCATGTACATAGAGATCAGCTGCGGAAGTTTAGTTTTCAAATTAATGCTATAATGATTTTAAAATCATCTCTCTGCACAGTCAACCAGTCAAAATATAACTTAGCTAGTTAGAAACAACTATCTGAAACATATACAAGGTAGAAATATTTACATATGTTGACAACTGTAACTGCCGAATCAAATAGACCTATCATTAAGTCTGTTGGCACTAAAAGATTTACAAATCTAAATCCCTAACTTGTTCTTATCTATTTTGCTTAATTATTCTGTCTTCTTTTATTGCACATCTGGGAAACATGAGTTTGCTAAATTCTTATTCATCCAAATTATTGTTACTTGAGTAGTATTTGTATGATTTTTAACTGATAATAATATTTATAATAATTGATGGTGTTCTTTCTGCATAGCATATGAAAAAGCTATTGAAAGTACAATATTTATTTTCCTTGTCTAATGTTCCATTGTGTTCCAACAATTGCAATCCAAGGGGGAAAAGAATAATGTTTTCTGGGGCACAGGGAACTGTTCCCCAGGGGCTCATGGAGACTAGCATGTGATAACTTCTAGAGAAACATTTGAATAGTAGTAAGATTTTCTTTAATGTCTGCACAGTTGTAATACAAATTAGGTAAAAATGGCAAAATGTACAGAAATAGTCTAGGGTCATTGTATCTATTTTCCAGAAATGTTGTTTTAGGGAAAGTCACTTTCCTCTACTAGATATTTATTGTGCATAATTATGCATATATATTACATAAGTGTGTCTGGCTTTACACATCTTTTTACATGTGCTGGTTATATAGCACAGCATACCATTTCCCTTTCTCTTTTTATTTCCCATGCCTTACGTTGTTTCCAATAGATGAATTGCAAAATCTTAGAAAATTGGTTGCTGAAAATTGAAATGGGAATGGTGGGATCTATTCTGAAACCTGCCTTTTGGTATTTACTTCAAAGCATGTTTCTGTGTGCTTGCTTGATTTACATTTAGCAATATCTAAGTGCAAACAGTAGGTACACACCAAAATAAACGGGACTATATGCAATTGCTTCCTCTGTTTCTTCAATTGCTGTTGCAAGCCCATAGATCCCCATCTTGACAGGTAGCATAATTAGAAAATTCTCTTTGTCTTATTAAATGTGACTCTTCTCAATAGAATTCACTTCATTGCCAGCCAAGAACAGAAAATATACTTCAAATCTAAAATGGGAAATCAAGAGGGACTGTTTTATTTTTATCTGTCTTTGTGCAAGCAACGTTATTATCAAAGGATATTGTAATGCTAAAAATGTACTTTGGGGATTTAAATCACGCATTAGCCAGGAAAGCAAAAAGTGCTGTAGGGCCCATGCAATATATTTTCTCATTAATCTGATTGAAAGATTATCCTTCCTATAGCTATGAAAAGTCTAATACTCATATATCCATCTTCCCTGCTAGTAAAATTCAGCTTTGTGCCCAGTCATTGTTTCTGGTGTTGGAAGGCAGGGAGGGGGATAGTGAGGTGTCGGACACTGTTTTTTCCTTTCAGCATAAGCCCATCTGTGTTGAAATCAATTCAGAGCTGGCCGCCATTTCATGCACACATTGTGATTATTTCATAAGCTACTGGGGAAAATGGAGGTATCAGCGAGCCATGCAGTTTCCTGGTAATGTAATGCTGTCATTACCTCAGTGGTCATATGAAAAAAGTTTAGCTATACTGTCCCTGACAAACGTTCAGGAGTCAAAACAGTGCATTGAAATGAAATGCAGATATGCGTGAACCATTACTGCAATCACCATTCCCGCTTCTAAATGATCTTCAATGAATATATACACATTCTCTGTAACCTGACATTTGTAATACATAACTAGCTCTGCATGCACTCTCCCGCCGCTCATTCTGTCTCTTTTCTCAGCATCCTCTGTCCCTAAGATTCAGAATGGGGTATTGTGACCAGTGGCTGCATGCAGCCATTGAAGGTACTCCTGATGATTTCATGCAATCAAAGAGGCATATTATTTGTGATGAAAATTAAGAGACAAAGTGAACATATAGGTTGTTTTGATGTATGCCCAATGCCTTTACAAAAGACCAGCCAGCCTGTGTGAAGAAACCCCTTCAAAAGAAAAGCCCAGACACTCACATGCTTTTGCACTGAAAATTTTGTGTATTCTTGGTCATAACTTGCAACATTTTATGATTTTAAGTTTTTATGAAACTACAGAAAATATCTGAAACTAAAAGATCAGAGCATTTTGAAAGCTGCTACTAAGAACAGTATAGATGTCTCCAGCCATAACTGTCACACAGATAATATTCTTTTATGCCTCAAGACACTAAGATGATACTGAAGATAACTAAGAGAAATAAGCTACCACTGTCAATAATCTGCAGTTTGGACACACTATGGCTTTTGCATGGTTAAGAGAAGTTAAAATTCACCTAGCAGTGCAATAATGAAGATATTACATAAGTGACCAAGAGCTGAAAGAATTAAAGCATCATATTTATTTGTAATCCATAAGTACCATAGATCAACTCCTGCATATCAAATTCTATATGTGTTTATGTATGATAATTGGAAATGCAAAATGAACTAGGGATTTTATATTCATCTAGGATATTTTTGCTAATGTGAAATGAAAATGTAAGGTGAATTTGGTTTTCTCTTCAGAGGTGAACTTTGGAGATCTCAAGTGTGTTCTATAGCTAGGTTTGCAATGCCTGTTACAGATGAGAAAGCATTCTGATTTCAGATACAACATCTAAGCAGTACAAAAAATGCTATCATATTTTTCTCAATCATTAAATATAGTGTAAGGGCCTTTTACATACATAAAATTAAATTTGATATTTTCATTGCATAATATGACTTACCAACTACTTTCAGTATATGTGAACCTGGGGTCTGGAAATGCAGATCAGAACAAAGTTAGAAAAACATCTATAAATCTAGAATGCTACATATCTAGAAAGAATATATGCTTATTTTTGTCTGGAACCACATTTTAGAGTAAAACACATCATTTCATATCATCATGAAATTCATCTCTACTGTAAGAAAAATGGTAATTCTTTATAACTACAAAAGAAATATGAGATGAAGATAACTTTTGAAACATCAAAGGCATTTATTCTTACTTAAACAATTGTTTTCTATATTTAGTTTGGAAATCTCTAATCAGAAATCCTTTCATTGGGAATACAATTTAACCATCAGGACTCAGGAAATCACAGGGAAAAATGATGAGCCAAATATAATGAGAATTGGAGCTCACAATAAATCCATTTCTACGTTACTTGTTCTAAGATCATAATGGGTTTCCAAAGAAAATAAAAATTCCACTTGAAAATGTAGAGCAAATTACACAATATTTTTAATCGAACACAAGAACTATCAATGCTAATCTGCTAATTTGTGCCCCCAAATGTAATCATATTGTTGGGACAAAAACACATACATTCAGGAAGCTATTAAATGCACAGTGGTATTTGAAATCGAACCACAGTGACTTGTTGTTATGGCATGCTGACATTATTGGTTCTTGTATATAGTTACATAATGATTGCTGAGGCTGGCTTTTAAAACTGTTCTATAAAACTACTTAACAGATGTCAAGAGCTGACTGTAGTCAACTTTTTAAGACTTTTACCTTCCAATAGCCTTTTTGCAAATGAAAAATAAGAAAATAAAATGTTTATACATATATATTTCCATTCAATTAAAGAAAGTCTATAGAATAGTAGTTTTATTTTATTTTCAGTTTGTTAGGGCCACGGTCATCTAATGGTCTTTAACCTAAAATAGATGTACCACTGAAATTATGTCAGTGTCTAAGGAAAGAAAAACCTTGTTATATTTTATGTACATTACTGATATAGAAATTAATGTCTTACTAAAGAAAATCTGCGTTGTTTTACACACATAAAAGATACTAAAATCAGAAATCATCTAGCCTATATCATTTAAATAATTTATAGTTAATATTTATATAATAGTATTATGATTTCTCATTCCTATATAAAAAGATATGATAGCAGCATCCATCTGTACTGTGCATATTGATATTGGATAATTATTTTCTGGCCAAAATTAATAGCTTGGCTTCAAATTAGATACAGATCAAAATGCAATGAAAATTGTTTTTGAAGTTATTAAACATCCTATTCTCCTTGCATGCTTTCACATTTAAAAATTTAAAAATAGCACTGCACAAAAATAATATTCAATGGTTTTGCACATTTCTATAATAAAGAAAATGGTATCTAGAATATAAAATTGCAACCAACACACACCACGCACACACACACACACACACACACCCTGCTTTTGTTCTATAAAAGCCCTTGCTTTTGTAATTGTAAATGCAGGCACTTCATCTGGTTTTCAGTTGCTGTCCCCAGCATGGCAGCTTAGGGTAAGACAGATGATTAGTTGCCTGATTCCAGATTCATATAGGCTCAACTATGAAAACGAGATTCTATCATTAAATGACTGAACTCATGGGAGACCAAACCACTGCTGACCATTTAAACAAATGGAAAGGACCAGGCATTTTATCAAATCTCCTTTTACAGGGAGTAGCCCTGTATAAGCTCCATGTAATCATTGTTTCAAGTGATCACAAAAGTATTGGAATGCATTTAATGTTAATTTTTGTTTTAAAAAAGGTTTTGTGCTGTTCTTGGTGCTTGAATTCAGGGCCTGAGAGCTGTACCTGTGTGTGTGTGTGTGTGTGTGTGTGTGTGTGTGTGTATTTCCTTTTTTTTTTTTCTCAAAGCTACCATTTTACCAAATTTGAGCCAAACCTCCACTTCAATGTTTTTGTGGCTATTGCATGTACATCTTATTGCATTGGTGTGATGAGACAAAATCCAGGGCATTGATGCCCTGGTTGCCTTTAAACAGCTATCCTGAGATCTCAGCCTCCTATGTTGCTAGAATTACAGGTGTGAGCCACTGGTGTGTCTGGCCCCAAATGATATTTTTAGACAACAGCCTCAAGTGGTCAGAATCTTGAGTTTCATTCATTCTTGCTACAGTGTAGAGGTACCCTCAAAGGAAACCAGCTTGTCACATAAATTAACACAGACTTATTATTAAACGATCACAATTGAAATTTAGATTTAGTCTTTAATATGTGACTCTGGGGCTGGAACTAATTTTCTGGTTTTGTGAAAAAGTTCAGAAAGCAATAGTGGTGAACGTTGTAAGTCAAGCAGGCAGATCAAGATCAACCTCTTCACTTACAATTATAATGAAGCTTCTTCAGAACAAGAATAACATCAAGCAATTGGATAACAATAGAAACAACAGCAACTTTTTATGACAGTTGACAAAAAATTAAGAATTTCACCTGATTTTATTAAATTGTTAAATGTTATTAACTAAGTAATTGCACTTTTATATTGGTTCAAAAATTATTTGGTTATGTGCATGAGGCCTAACAATAATATGTTACATAAAATGTTGTGACTGCTATGACAAAAACTCAGGATTTAAAACAGGAGACCAATATCTCAGATTTTCTCACTGAGTAAGATTATTAATTCCATACCTCTTCATTATCTTCTAGATAAAAGACTTAGTTTGATTTTGTTTTACAATTCATACTTCTCATCTCTGTTATTGCTTTTGGGGCACAATCTCTTGCATTGTTACTAACTTACTCTTATCCCTTGAAAAGAGTGTTTTAGTAGATATTTCCCAGGTGAAAAATACCAACTAGTCATAGCCATCTAGTAGTTCCAAACTGGCAGGATAAGTAGTTTATCTCATAGATAAGGAATATTAAAAGTATAGGAATTATTAAACTATAGGCAGTGATTTCATTTATGGTGCTGATGATATCTTGGGATAAATGGGAATGGGTAGGGAATGACTACCCAGTAGAGAAAAATAGATCCATGGAGTTCAGAAAAATAAATATTCCAAAGAAAATAAAGGTGATAAGGCAATCCCTTGCTGCACAAACTGTATCCACAACACTTTGGAGAACAGATAGTTTGATATTAAGGCAACATACAGATCAGGGAAGACTATATTAAGTAAAATTCAACAGGAGCAAAGATCAGGTCACAGAAGGTTGTTATGCCATAACAAAGATCTTTGGTTTTTATTATCTAGGCCACTGGGGATAGGCAGTTACCAAGAAAGGTTCTTAACATGGGAAATTTATGGCATTGGGGATAGCTGGAGTCAGATACAGAGAAGAAAGCAGGTTTGGGTATGAGGCAGATGTTATTTAGGGGTATCAAGCTAGCGTAAATGAAACAGAAAGTGACTTCGTGGAAACTTGATGGAAGAAAGACACCAATTTACTTGTATAATAGAACCCACCACAATTCAGTATTAGTGTATTAGTGTACCTCACCAGCATCACCAGCTTCAACCTGTCTACAAGAGGGTTAGACCACTACAAATAAAGTTGTGTGTATACTTTCTATACACACAAACCACTGTGAGATGCATAGTCTATCTTAGTCAGTGTTTCAATAGCTCTAAAAAATTAATGAAAGTTAAAAATTCACTACTTCACATCGGACTATTACTCCAACTTGGAATTAATGAATTTTCTGATTAGTTTCTTAGATACCCACTACTTTATGAAGATTTCATAGACAATACTATTTTTATATTTAGTTCCCAATAAACATGGGTAAAATGTGTAAATTTTGTCTGTGATATGAAAAATAAAGTTAACATAGGAAAGATAAAGACAACCAAGGTGTGTGTGTGTGTGTGTGTGTGTGTGTGTGTGTGTGTGTGTGTGTGTTTGGTTGTGGGGTTTGAACTCTGGGCTTGGGTGCTGTCCCTGTGCTCTTCAGCTCAAGGCGAGCACTCTACCACTTGAGCCACAGAGCCACTTCCAGTTTTCTAGTGATTTATTTGAGATAAGAGTCTCATGGACTTTCCTTTCCTGGGCTGGCTTTGAACCACGATCCTCAGATCTCAGCCTCCGGAGTAGCTAAGATTACAGGCGTGAGCCACAGGCACCTGGTTCCATATGCTTTTTAATTTCAAAACATTACAAACCCAATATTGGCATTTGCCAATATTACTATGCAGTTACTACTATGCAATTATAACAGAAATTTCAGAAATACTTGATTCACTGCTTATTTGAATTTCTAGTGCCATAGGATAAAATTGGAAATATTTGAAATTGCATATTGAGGATGAAAAAATAAATTTTCTAAATCAGTTCTGAAAAATATAAGCAGAGTTTGAATACAAAAATAATCTGATGTCTTTGACCCATGCTGCAATCCTAAATGAAGCCTTCTTCTTCTACATGAATATGATCTGGGATCCACACTATCACGTGTGCTTACAATGACAAGGAAATGGCCCAATCTTGGAAGCATCCAATCCATTAAACACATAGTCAGAAAGAAATATCCCCTAGTAGCTCAGTCTCCACTTGTTAACTCTTCCCTCACTTTGAGTGGTGGAGACCCTCCATCCAGAAGTCTGAGTTAGGAATCTGTAAGAGGAAACATAGAAGTTTTGTTGTTGCTTTTTTTTCGACACAGTATCTCAAATCAGAGGTAACTTTGGCTTACATTGTAAATGATAACTCAGGCCAAGAATAATCTTGGGTAGAAATCATTACCATTATTCTATG
Organism: Dipodomys ordii; assembly: GCF_000151885.1. Taxonomy (NCBI): domain Eukaryota; kingdom Metazoa; phylum Chordata; class Mammalia; order Rodentia; family Heteromyidae; genus Dipodomys; species Dipodomys ordii. Next base: position 5,415,601 of record NW_012267325.1, read on the forward strand.
GATAATAAGATCATAGCTGAAAAAGACACAGAACTTGTCCACAGGTACAGTGATAAGAGAAGCTGGAGGTGATGCCAGATTTGCCAGATTTTTAAGATGCACTGTGTCTGCAGTCTTGTATCAGGTCTCAGCCAGTACTTGACAAAACATTCAACTTCCCAAACTATATGTTTGGTGATAATTGTGTATGCCACAGTAAATGGCCATGGTATGAATAATTTGAGCGAATTTTTATTTAATATTGTCTTCAATAAAAATATTCATGATCCTCTGTTTAGGAATTCAGGGGAAAAGAAGTCTCACCTACTTTGTTGTTGAGATCCATTCTATACTCACATTTGATTGGACTGTTTGGACTGTTAGAAACAGTCTGGAGGGTATCTGAGATAATCCACGTCTATGAAAACAATAGGATGTGATTTTATCAAACAGAGCCTCCAAGTCTTTGCAGAGAAGGAGGTAACCAGTAGAGAATACTCTGATACACAGCTTTCAGCATATACTGAGGTAACAATTCTGTATCATTCATTTTAAATTAGTATTTCTAATTAAAAACCAATTAAAACCAGAAAAAAAGATATAGTTTTAGTTGGGGACTGTAAATTTGCAGTTTGCGTGCTTGACCAGCAGGTACAAGGCTTTGGTTTGGATCTACAGCACTGCAAAAAATAACTTACATTTTTGAATATTTCTAAATGTAAATATACATGTAAATATACATGTAAATGTAAATTTATAATATTTTCTACGTATTTCAAAATGTAAATAAAGGCATGTCCACCTTCTGCCAATGATTCTCCTTTCTTTAACCTAAGTCCTTTTAATAATTTGCTTGGGGCTGGGAAGGTGGTTCAGTGGTAGAGCGCTTGCCTTGCATGCATGAGACCCTGGGTTCGATTCCTCAGCACCACATAAGCAAAAAGAAAAAAGGCCAGAAGTGATGCTGTGGCTCAAGTGGTAGAGCACTAGCCTTGAGCTGAAGAGCTGAGGGCCAGTGCCCAGAGTTCAGGCCTCACGACCGGACCCTCCCCCCCAAAAAATAATAATTTGTCTGAACATAAACAATGATGCTAATATTTTAATAACAATTACCAGCAAGTTCAAGTGCTGTTATAAGATTTCTATCCTGATTTTTGAGGGAGACTATATAAATAATATAAATAAATAAATATATATATAAATAATAATTTTTAAAAAGATTCAAGTGTCTTGAGGAATCCAACAATTACTTACTGGTCAACGGAGGTTATAGTATGAATTATATTAAAAGTTGGCATTTAAAAAGGGAACAGAAACCAAATTGATTAATAATTCATTATCATTCTTTCACTTTCCTTTAAAATAAGCTATTACCGACATTGTGGGACAGCAGATAATAGGGGATAATTTATCACTTTTTCAGTAAACCTCGAAATGGTCTTACTATTTTAAATCCTTGTTTTAATTATCCAGCCTGATATTTTGATAACCAATATTGTAATATCAAGAGCTTCAGAAGATACTATTGGAGAGATACTTTGACATATTTAGTCTACATTTCTTGATTTCATAGTAAGATTGTAATGAGGAATTCCCATTTACTCTTGAGCTCAGCATTTAGATAATTGAATAATAAACCACAATCAATGAGGACTTTTAGAGATTGTCACTCTATGTTCAGACTGAATTTAAAAATAAAACACATAGCTTGCAACCACTTTTGGCTCAATACCATTTGGTATTCAGAATGTAAATGAGATTTGTTATCAGACAGGAAACCTGAAACTGATTTAACTTAGATATTAATCTTCATATTAAGGACATATTTACATTGCTTGCATAACACAGTAGGTTAGCATAGAAGAGGGTCTGCATTTAATTTTTTTAAAGAAAGTACTGGCTAAGCCCAATTGATATACAGTGCATAGTTCTCATTTTAACTATTCTGTTTATCCCATACATTCTTTTTTATTTTTGCATGGTCGTGTTAAGGCTTGTAGGATAGAAAATGCAGCGCAGATAGAAGCCAAACCACAGTAAAATGATTCTGGCTGACCTTAAGAGTTCCAGCCATTTCCTTTTATATTTTATAATAAGATATGACAACTCAATTTAAAGAAAATACACAATAGTTGCTGACTACAGTGAAAAGTTTATATTAAAATAATGTGTTGCTGTGGGGAGGTAGATAATTGTGCAGACAGTAGGTAATTTCTGGCAAGGCTCCTGAAATAAGCAAAAGTAATATCTGTTAACAAAGGATAAATGCAGATAATGTTACTCTAGTCTCGGAATTAGGACAGTACAGATCCCAACTTAAATGCAGAAGCAAGAGAAAATTTTTAAAAGTCTGCATTTAGATACTAATATTGACCTGGTACAAGTACTCCCAGTAGGACCTAAGCATTCATTGGTTTCCTTTCCTATTGGTGTGTTACTGAGATGACCTGAGAACTCTGTAAAAAAAAATCTAACTAAAATTGATGACTTGAAGAAGTAATTGGGGGGAGGGGCATTGAAAACCTTGACAAATCTACAAAATTGCCTTTGTTTTCAAATAGCATCTTTGTGTATTTTTGTCTCCCTCAGTCTCTTATTGAATTCCAGGAGACTATGTTTTTATTGTGAAATTACTGTACAAAAGGGTTACAGTTAAATAAGCAAGGTAATGAATACATTTCTTATCTAGCATTGTTGGCTCCTCCTTTGTTTTCCCCCTGCCATCCCTTCCCTCATACTTCCACAACTACTCTCCCCCCACCCAGACTAAATTGTAAAGTTCTTTGTTCAAGTGTCTTGTACATCTCAGTGTTACAATGGGTCAATCTGTATCCCTATTTAAACACTTTGTTTTTTCCCTTCCCCTCCCCAAATTATACTGACATTCAACTGTCATTCAGTGACCAGCTTTTCACCTTTCTCAAGAATATAGTTCTTATAAAATTCCATTTTTTTTTCAAAAGCATGTGTAAGTCAGACATGGTGGTAAATATGTTTTATATCAGCTACTTGAGGAGACGGAGGGTAACTCAGGCTATAGATAGATAGATAGATAGAGATATAAATATATAGATGTATGTGTGTATATATATATATTGAATCGCAATCAACAAGCAATTGTGGAGTGGTACACATCTCTAATCCCAACCAGGTAGTAGTACTGTGGTCTGAAGCTAGCGCTAGGCAAAAACATGAGAATAACTACAGAAAAAAAAAAGTAGAGCCAGGTGCCAGTGGGTCAGAGTTCAAAGCCAGCCCAGGAAGAAAATTGGAAGTGGTGGTGTGGCTCAAGTGGTAGAGTGCTCTCCTTGAGCTGAAGAGTGCAGGACAGCACTGAAGTCCAGAGTTCAAATACCACGACCACACACACATACACACAAAAAACAAAAAAGTAAGAGTATCTTCCTAACAGCTATATATTTCTAAGTTCAAACCCCAGTACCTCCTAAAAAAAAGAAATTAAGAAAGAAGAATATGAATAAAATGAACATAGGAGCAACTTTCTTTTTTTCCAGTTTGGCTAAGGTTTTTTTTATATATATTTTTTATTATAAAGATACTGTATAAAGGGGTTAGAGTTACATAAATTAGGTAATGATTCCACTTCCTATCAAGCATTGCTACCCCTTCCTTTGTTTTTCCCCTGCCATCCCTTCCTTTCCCACCTCCCCTACTTCTCCCCGACCCCCACCCCCAAGCTTTCAACATAGTATCTTGTACACCTTATCAATGGAGCAACTTTCTTAAGCTGTTCTTTTCACCAGTAGTTATGTGAATGTTCAAATTAGTGCTGAGAATAAGAAAGAAAGTATTTCTTCTAGGAATAATACAATTTGTACGCTCAATATTGACTCAAACATGAAAGTCTAAAAGCCAAATTTATTCTTCATTATCATACCTTCCTCCTTTCTGTTCTGTTTTGGGAAGTACATGAGAAAAAATTGGCAATTGTTATCTTCAGTCATTACCAGATTAGGGGTTGGGGTAAAGTACAAGAATTTAAATATGATGACTATGACTGCTATATTTCCTTGTAAGAAAATCGTGAGGACTTGGGGGTTAACATTACATATTGTGTGCTGAGTTGTTTCTCTGTTTCTCCCACAATGATTGATTGTAACTGGGCCCATTGAGGAAGGTTTTCCACACAAAAGTGGGATGGATTAAAGTGCAGGAGAGAGTAGAGCTAAGCTAACAATTAGTCAGGTATTTTGAAATGTAGTAGATTGAAAGTCTCCATTATCATTTTTCAGAGCTCCTTTAGTTGGGACCTAGGGATAGTCTGTAATTGAGCATTATTGTAAATGGTAGACACTTGAATCTCTACAGTCCTAATCTTCTGCAAAGGCTTGGAAATGGCTCATTCAATTCTCACTAAGTCCCCTTTACCCATTTGATCAAGCTTCCTGTCTGTTTTTGCTGTTTTCTTAGGTTGGCTGGGTGGAATGCTTTCTGTTTCTGGTCTATGCTAGCCTCTTCATTTTCTACACATTTACTCACCATACCACTGCTTTGTCTTTTCTATTTTTCTTTCCTTATTTTTTTTATATTTGAGAACCCTGAACTAAGTTGAAAATGATCTTTCTTATGTATATACAGCTCCGCAGAACTCAACACTTCTGCCAGCATATATCTTTCAACCATTCAACAAACAAGAGCTGATTGTTCTTGATTTTTATAACAGCTTTTGACAAAAAGGGAATATTTTCAGGTCTCATGGATCTGGTAGCCTCTAATTAGGTGATATTTAGTATATACAATTCAGAATCACAAGTTTTTTTTATCAGTTTCCACCAATACTTCAAAGAGGCACAATAAATATTTGTTAATTATTAAATAAACAAATACAAGTTGTAATTTTTATATAAGCATCAGTGTTATCTACCCACAAGAAAAATCAAACTCATAGGTAAATAAAATTAACAGCAAAACATATATTAAAACTAACATTATAGATCCTTTAGATTGAAATACTGTAGTATGCAGATTTTGACATTGCTGAATTACTACTTAAATCTGTTTTGTGGAAAAATCTTTGTTTTATTTTTCATACCTCCTATTTTTCCAACAGGCCTAAAGGCATTGCTTAAACAATTCCTAATATTCAGTTTTGTAAGTGCAAATAATAAAAACATTGTTCAGGTTGTTTTTTTTTTATCACAGACACTGAGGATCTCATCCTTGAAATACTGGTAGAAAAATATGTGACCTAACAAGAAATGTGTACTTTTTGCCTTGTTAAATGCACACACACATTCACACACTCTCACATGTACAATCTTATTGAAATGTTTAATTAATAATTTTTATTTTTTTATGTCTTTCACTTTCTTAGCTAAGAATATCCCTAGGTATTTTATTTCCTTTTGAGGCTGTGGTGAATGGAATGGACTGGTTCCTATCTCAGCCTATTCATTAAAAGAATATAGGAAAGCTACTGAATTTTGTATGTATCCTTCTACTTTGCTAAAAGTGTTTATCAGATATGATGTTTTGGGTGGAGTTCTTAGGGTTTTTTTTAAAGTATAGAATCATATGTAAATAAGAATAAAAAACGTAGGTTGTTAGTTATTTTCTTTCAGGGGTTGATATATGCCCTGCTTGCTTTAAGAATTTCTGCTGATAAATATGCTCTTATATTTGTGAGTTTGTCTTATTTGATGACTTGGTATCTCTCTTTCAGTTTTCAATAATATTTTCTTGTGAGGTATACTCAATGTTTTAACTATACTATGATGTGAGGAGTTAGTTTCCAGTCTTTTATGTTTAAAAGTGTTATCTGCACCTTGAAGACTTTCTATTTTGCAAAATTGTAAAAATTTTCAGTTATCATTTTATTATGTATATTTTCTATTTCTTTAGCTTGCAGCTCTTCTCTTCTATGCCCACCATTGATAGATGTGTTTGTTTAATGGTATCCTAACCAACTCGTATGTTCTATTCAGACTCGACAATATTTTTCTGTCACATTTTCTCAGTGTTTTACTTTGTATACTTTGTCTTCAAATCCTGATGTTCTTTCTTCAGTTTAATTTGCTCTACATGCAAGGTCTTTAATTGAAGTTCCTACTGAATTCATAAGAATTTTCTTCTCTCGAATTTAAATTTGACTTCTTTTTGCATAATTGTATATCTTTTCTAAATTTCTTTCATATTCTTCATTATCTTTCTTATTTCATGTAGTTATTCATATACTTTTGGATTCAATCAGGTATTTGTTCACATCCTCTTTAATTACATTGACCATTCTTGTAGTCAGTCTTTTGTATTTGGTATTTCTTTCCTTTCAGTATCATTGGAGTATATTATTGCAAAATTATTGACTTTTGGAGCAGTCACATTGCATTACGTTTTTATATTTCTTGTGGTTCTGCGTTTGCATGATTTAGGGCAAATCTGTTGTTGGAAGTGTTAACTATCTTTTAGTTAACTTACTTTCAATGTATAGAGAAGAATGGATAATGGCAGAGTTAGAGTCTTGAAGAACTTCAGCACTAGATTAGGGAAAAGCTCAGAATTAAATATTTGCCTACATTATCTAGATCACTGGGCCTGAAAACTAGCACCAGTCAGACAGAAGAGTACTAGCAAGAGTAGTTTATAGTTCCTAAATTATATATTGGTGCTATAGGTAAGCTGAGGGCAGGGTTTATCAAATGTCATTTGTCCACTGCAGAGCTGTTTTCACTTTAGAAACTTTTCTTCTCTGTGTACTGGGAGCCACCAATACCTATAGAAAGCTTTACAGCCTGTGGGCCAAATAGATGCCTTCTTATTAAAGAGATTGTTCAGGATGTCCCTAGGAGCAGCAAATATTTAAGCCTAGAATATGTTTTTCAAAGGCATCATGGTACAGGAAGCAAACAGAAATTTGTCGGGTCTTCGTCCGTCCCACAAAAGACGGACGGGGTCCGAGGAAAGGTAAGTGCGGCACTCGCCCGTTTCCTAGCCTCCCTCAGCCCAGGAGACAATCAGACACAGCAGGGAGCCAAATCCAGCAGGTAGAAAACTCGTTTATTAACAGAGAGCAGCCCCTTTTAAAGACAAAAAGGGTGGGTGGCATGGTAAGGGAGGAAGAGGAACCAATCACTGTCAAGGTCACACCCTATCATTCACCTGAGCCTTCAGGGGCTGGTTAGGCACCGATGGGCAGATCAATTGGGCTCTGCCCACTCAACCCTCTCCCAGCGCCATCTTGGCTGCCCATGTGCTCTACAGTAAACTAGGCTCTGCCCACTCAACCCCCTCCCAGCGCCATCTTTGCTGCCCATGTGCTCCACAGAAATTAGTTCTTGTCTGTGGTGAGAACTAAAGGAATCAAACTCTCTCTTAACCAGTGTCAGTACTTTCAGATACTGTACAGAAACTGTGCCCCTTGTGGAAGAAAGAAGGCTGGGAAATCACATGGTCGATGGGACATGGGCTCAAACTTCTTAGTCTAGTCATGTAACAACCCATATAAAGCTAATAGGCAGAGGACAAGCAGTTCTTCTTGGGGTTGGCTTTATCCAGCTCCTCACAAGAGAGGACAGTGTCACTATCCAACAAGCTTGTAATTGCCAGAATTTCCACTCATTAGGACAATGTCAGACCCTCCTACCCCCAGTAGCTCACCTCCTCCTGCCATCTTCCACTCAGAAAGTGATGCAGGGTGTCTTCAGTGATTACCTATGATTGGTTCTTATTTTCAAATTCTGAAAGTATCTTAATCTCAGAGAATAGGCCTCATGTGACTTTGGTTCCTTAATATAGCATGAAAAATTCAGAGAATAACAAAATGCCTTTCTTTCCCAATGTTAGCCTGTCATACATGAGTATGGGACTGTCATAACAATCTCCACAATGTATGTAAGGCTTATGATACATGGGGTCTTATCCTAGGCTTGTCAATCTGTTTCTAGGACCAGCTGGTCCTAGAAACATTTGTTTTCCTTTTGTTTTCCTTCCCTGTCAGGGAGCCTGTGTTGGAACTGCAGATGTTTTGCTACATTTCTCTGTGGCATTTCTGTTTTGCAGTTGCTCTGTTTCTCCTCTGTGATCCCTGATGATGCTCTTTCTATAGTCATTCCACATTCACAGAGCCAAATAAAGGAAACTACTAATCCATCTTCTTTATCTCCTTTTGCATGTCCACATGATGTTGACAAAGCATGAGTGGCTCATGCCTATAATCCTAGATATTCAGGAGGCTGAGATTTGTGAATCATGGTTTAAAGCCAACTGGGGTAGGAAAATTCGTTGATACAAATATCTCCAATTAATGACCAGAAAATTGGAAGTCACACTGTGGCTCAAAGTGTTAGACCACTAGCCTTGAGCAAAAATGCTCAGTGACAGTGTCCAGACCCCTGAGTTGAAGCACCACAACTCACCAAAAGAAAATCTATCTGTTGAATTCTGTTAACAAGAGCAGTGAATTCTTCATGAAAATAAACTGAAAGTTCCATACCTTCTTTTTTGATTATTATCTTTAAGTAGCTTTAAGCGAACTTTCAATTTCAATTTCATTGAATTGAGATTCCACCTCACCCCAGTTAGAAGAGCTATATTCAAGAAATCTAAGGACAACAAATGCTAGAAGGGATGAGGCCAAAAGGGAACCATACTGCATTATTGGTGAGAGTGTACACTTGTTCAACCACTTTGGAAAGTAGTATGGAGGTTACTCAAAAGACCTAGAGCTCTCTTATGACCCAGCATTCCCACTTCTGGGCATTTACCCAAATGATCACAAACAAGACCATACTAAAGCTACCAGCCAACTATGTTTATCACAGCACTATTTACCATAGCTAAGATATGCAACCAACTCAGATGTGCCTCAGTAAATGAATGGATTGAGAAAATGTACATACATACACACACATACACATACACACACATATACATACACATATATATATATATATATATATATTTAAAGAATGACATTGCCCCATTTGTTAGGAAATAGAAAGACTTGGGAAAATTATATTAAGTGAAATAAGCCAGGCCCAAGAAAACATAGGTCCCATGGTTTCCCTTATCTGCAGCAACTAGTATTTTCCAGGACAAGCAGAAAAGCTCAAAAGCTATGTACCTATGACCATATAAGATGATGCTAAGTGAAATGAACCCCAAGATAGGGACACAAGAGGTTTTGTCTTTCTTGCTGTTGTTTCTAATGTATTTATAATATACTATGCGATTTTTTTTCTTTTGTATGTTCTTTCCCCATGGTACAACCCCTGATTTCACTGTATTTGATTCTGGTACCCTGCATCTTGTATATACATTTTTCTAATTTGGAGAGGAGAAGGGAAATAACAAAATGCTGAAATAAAGATACAGCTTGACCCATTGTAACAATGAAATGTACAAGACACTAAGTTGAAGAAGAACTTTAAAATTTCAGGTGGTGGAGGAGGAGCTGGGGAGGTGGGGAGGGAAGGGATAGTAAGGGAAAAACAAAGGAGTGGGAAACAATGCTTAGTAGGAAATATAATCATTACCTTACTTATGTAACTGTAACCTTTCTGTACAGTATCATTATAATATATATATATACTAAAAATAAACAAATATTATGACCATATTCTTCCACATCCCTACCTTCATTTGTCTATTCCCCTTTGACCTTACCCTCCATACACCCCAAGTTCCAGTTTTCAAGCAGTGTGTTAGATTGTAAGTCAATTGTTTCTTAAAGGCAGTATTTGCTTTTACTTTTAGTCTTTGTTTTAGTTTCTTCATAGTCAAATTAGATTACCTAAAGAATAGATATATGGGCATATAGATTGTCAATTTATCACCTCAGCTACTTATTTGTATAGTTAACTAAATCACAGAAAAAGTACCACCAAATTACCTAGATGACACATGAGTCTCTTATTAGTATTCTAATTTTATCAGTTGTGGTGCTTGAACGCTGGGCCTGGGCGCTGTCCTTCAGCATTTCAGCTCAAGGGGAAGCACTCTACCGCTTGAGTCACAGAGGCACTTCCAGTTTTTTGGTGGTTAGTTGGAGATAAGAGTCTCATGGACTTTTCTGCCTGGGCTGGCTTTGAACTGCAATCCTCAGATTTCAGCCTCCTGATTATCTAGGATTATAGGCATAAGCCACCAGAGCCCAACAATTCTCTTATTTTAAAGTATCAAAAATAAGCCTTACCCATAAGTCTTCCAAAATATTTTAGAAATAAAAGGAAATTCTTAGCATATACAAACATATATAAACATGTATATAATGTATATTTATGCATATATAGCTACATACATATATATTATATAATACATGTATGCATATATGATATACATCATATATGCACATATGTAAATAATATAGTATATTACACACAAATAATATAGTATATTACATATATATTATGTGACATGTATATGTAATGCAGATATGTGTGTATATGTATATATAGCATATTTTGTATATGGTATGGTATGTGAAATATGGTATATGCAATGTGTATATGGTATGGTATATGCAATACTATATACATATTTGAAGTAGTGTGTATATTATATTTTATGCACTATTATATGTGGCTATACTATAATTTATTGTATACATTTTATGTGTATACATATGTATATATATTATTTATGTTTATATTTTATATATATATGGGGGAGTATTATGTGGTTGTTCTTAACTGGCCCTTAACTGAATGATATTACTAGAATAACATTTTGGATTGATTGATTGTGTTGGCTGCATTTTAAGGTCCTTCATGATAGAAACAAAGCATGCTGAATCTGGAGGTTTTCATACAGACATAATAGAACAAATCAATAATCAGGAAGGCAAATATGTTTAGAGCAGTAATTTTAAGCATTTGCTACAGATTCTATATTTATGTCACATTAAATTGTCTTCAACCTGTTCTCAGACAAAAATTTACATTTTAGTAAAGAGATATATAAAATCATATTTCCCCCAACCCATTCTACCAAATGTTAACCTTACAGAAATGTGTACACAGCAGTGTACATGACCCTCTTGATGATACTTGGCTATTTTCTACACTGTTCCATTCATTTTATTCATTGTTCCATTTACAAATGCCTGAAACTTGGTGAGTGTGTAAAACATATTTAAGAAATGTATGAATATATTATATATATAATAAAGGTGAAAGCCTTTAATATAAAACACTTATTATAAAATAAAGTTATATATGAACAGTTAGAAACCTGTTGACAAATTGTTAAGATTTTTCTTAATTTTTTTCTTCGCATCAAATTTATAAATTTGATATGAGACTCAGACTCTTCTTTATCATGATTAGTTATTTTAAAAATGTATTGCTATTAGGTAAGAGGATATTGCTTCTAAAATTAATTCATTCTATATTCTTTTCTACTGTATTTTTTTTGGTTGTTATTTTTGGTACTGGGATTTGAACTTACTGCTTCATGCTTTCTTGGCTGTCATAGAACCACCTGAGCCAGGCCTCTCATCTTTCTTTTTTGCTAGTCATTGTGGAGATGAAGTCTTATGGACTTTTCTGCTTAGGTTGTTCTTGTACCCACAGTATGCTGGAACTCAGACTCCTTAGTAACTAAGATTACAGGTATGAGCCAATAGCAAAAAGATTCTACTCCATAATTCTGTGTGTGTGTGTGTGTGTGTGTGTGTGCACATGTGAGTTAGTCCTGGATCTTGACCTTAGGGATACTTGGTGTTGTCCTTGAACTTGAACTTTTTCTTTCATTTTTTTCTCCTCAAGGGTAGTGCCCTGTCACTTAAAAGTTCAAGAGAGTGGTTAATTGGAGATAAGCCTCACACAGACTTTCCTGCCTGAGCTAGCTTCAAGTCATAATCCTCAGATCTCAGCCTCTTGAGTAGCTAAGATTAAAAGCATGAGCCCCCACCCCTGGTTACTCTAATTTTTTATAATTCTTCAAGAAAAGGGTCCATTCACTCATATATTTAGTTATTTATTTATGGAACATTATTTGTATATTCTATGAAGCATAGTGATTTGTGAAGGAAAATATGAAGTATATACAATGACTGCTTTAAATAGTTTAAATCCAGTGGGAAAATAAACTATTGAAATCTAACTGCATGTATTAAACAGAGAAAATAAATGGAGTCAGATGGAATGTATATGTAAAATAATGAGAGAATATGTTATGAAACATACACAAGGTAAAATCCAAAAACTGATTGATTCAACAGTTAAAGATATAATGAGTCATTTTTAGGATCTGACAGTTATTATTTACAGTCAAAGAAAGAATAGCCAAAGATTCCAGTTCCCCACACACTTAAAAGTACATTAAAGAAATGGCTGCCATATGAGTTCTGGAATATGCTTTTGCTGCTCCATTGCAAGCAGGAGGGCAGACAGCCCAGTGTTTCATTAGAATTCAAGAAGCTAAGCAAAACTATCTCCAAAGAGTATCACTGATAAGACAGGGATCTCCTATAGGCAAGATGTTCTTCACAAGTTCCCATCCTCTTGTGCTTCAGAATGATCCAGAGCTGGTCTGACAACACTTAGATTAGTTTCAGTTCATGTTTCATTCAGTGTAACCTGTGTGGACTTGGGGAAGAATTCCAGGTTATCATTGTAGAGCATCTGCTACAGAATTCAGAAATAGACATAATTCATTCTTCTTGCATAATAAGAGAAAGGTTTTTCTCCTGAGCCTTAAGAGACAAAGTGCTTTAAACGGTGATATCAATGTTTCTGCTCTTAAAATATGATAGTATAAACCTGGAAATGGATGTGAAAATTAAAATGAGGTGAATTTGCCTTTTAGCTGTTTAGTCATATAAAGCATAATCTTTAGATGAATAGCATAAACATCTTTGTTTACTACACACTATGTGGAAAATGAACTGGATATCTTGTGGGTGGAGATGAGAGGGAAAGACTGGGAGGAGTGACAGAAGGGGAGACATGGTTCAAAAAGAATCGTACTCATTACTCATTACATGATTCATGTAACTGTAACCCCTCCTCCCATATAACAACTCTACAATAACAATCAAAATATAAACATTAATAAGTAAATGAACACATAAATTAAAATGAGGTTAAATGAAAAAAATAGCAGGTAATAGGAATCTGTGGAACTTACAACTCTAAGAGTAATCCAGTAGAAACAGCATAGGGAGAATCCACTCATTTTTCAGATGTCAAAACAAGTATGAAGACTGCTATCACCTGACATCTTAAAGCCATGGCTTTCCAGGCTTTTAAGTGATTGTTCATCTTGCACCTTCAGCAAGATGCTCTATCCAAGTAGGGTTCGGATCATTCTGCTGGATCACATTACTGACTCAACCTTAAATTCACAGTTCCTTTGTTTCACTGATTCACAGCATGTACTGCATAAGTTTAATATTAAACATAAGCCTGCACTGTAGGCCTAATGTTTATTGAGTACTTGCTTTCAAACTAAGCATCATGTTAGATACTAATGAGGAAAAGGTTAGACACATGAAATCCCTGTCTTCATAAAACTTGCACTCTTTATGCCATCTAAATCATGTTGTAAGAAAATGAATTTTGTGGCCCAGAAAGCAGGAAAAGATGCAGTGCAAAGGACAGGTCATGAGGGTATATTCTCATCCATTACAGTCTGGAGTACATTGCAAGGAGGAAATTTTAATGGCATTTATTAATTCATTAAAAAATGTAACTTGTTAGAATTTCCAAAAATCAAACATGTTCAGCTTTTATTTTAAATTTAATTAAGCAAAACAAAAAAATGAAAAAATTAACCAAAATAGAAAAACTCAAACCTTCCCAGGATCTGTTATGTCCATAATTTCCCAAGCCAAGAAACTGAGTTACATCAGTTACTAAACGAGTCAGGCAGAGTTTAAAATCTCTCCCAATATCTTCTTTCCTCTAAGGACTTCAGTTGGTCACTATGTCAGCTAGGAACTGCCACTACTTCAAACAGTTTTCTTCCTTTATTGAAAGGTCACCACCAAGACCTGGGCAGGCAAAGGCAGGTCTCACCTTTGTTTGGTTTCTTGGCTGTGTCACGTACCTGTGCAAGTAGAATCCCCAGTCAGAGAGATCCCTGAGGCCAAGGAGTTCTATTAAATGCAGCAAAAACTGGTCAACTTTTTGCTCCTGGGAAAATCCTACTGCTGTGACTAATAAGTGTTTCAAAAGAAATAAATGAGCATGCCATTCATGCTATGAGTACAAGGCAGTTGCTGGCCAGCTAGCTCTTTACCTTACCCCTATAGTCTGGGTTCTTTCTTTAAATAGAACAAATTATTCCATGACAGGATTAAATCCTTCTCCAACCAAAGTTATGAAAAAATTAGTGGAAGGTCATAATGTCCATTGAGACCAAAGGAAAGATCAGCAGTATTTGTGCCAAAAACATCGAGTAAACTTTATTATAGTTTATTATATTTGAATTACATAAACTATTATTCATCATATATATTCTATAATATAGACTTTTACTTATATTCTATTGATATTTCATTATAATAAAAATGTTTGAAAGTATAACATGCAATGATTTTTCTTCCCCAAATATATGCTACTTGCATGAGAACAAATTTTACCAAATTCTCTAAAGTGTATAGAATGATTCTTTACCAACCATCAGTATTGTTTACCAAACATCACTATTAATCTAGATTAGATTAGGTATAAGAAGTTATGACCATGCTATTCATTTTTTATCCTTTTAGTCTTGAAGTTTTTTATGTATTCTTGAAAGAACAGGATATATATGAGACCATGCACAAATATCCTCAAGAAACAATTTCATTTTACATTAAACTTACTTCATTTTTGGTGTAAATCATGTTAAAATTACACTCATATATTTATAAAATTATACGTTTTTCTATTCAATTAAGAATCTCTTTTAAGATGTATCTATGCTTAATTTAGTCACACTATCAATGCATTATTAATTCCAGGCATTCAGTTAAATATACATCAAATAAATAGAGACAAGGGAAAAAGTTTAAGGGCTGGGAGTGTATCATTTTCACTCTACTTGTCAATGGTAGTTTTAAAATACATATGACATAAATCTATCTCATGCATATTCTTGATATTAGGCCATTGTCAGGCATGAAAAAGTCTTCTCCCATCCTGAAGGCTGTCTTTTAGCTTGGGGGCTTATGTCTTTTACCATGCTGAAGTTTTTTAGTCTGATTGAGGTCCCATTTATCAGTTCTTTCTTTGATTTGTTGTGCTTCTATTTCTTTAATCAAAAAGTATCTGTCTGTGCTCAGAAGCCCTAATATTTCCCCTATTCTTTCCTGTAGTATTTTCATGGCTTCGGCTCTTACATAATGCATTGTGAGATGTAAGGATGTAGTTTCAGTTTTCTACATGTGGATATTCAGATTTGCCAGCACCACTTGTTGAAGAGGATGTCTTTCTTGCAGTCTATGTTTTTGGTTTCTTTATTATATATGAAATGGCTGTAGGTCTGTTTGTTTCTGGGTTTTCTATTATTTTTAATTGGTCTTCAGGACCATTTTTGTGCCACTACCAAGATGTTTTCATTAATATGGTTTTATATAGGCTAATGAGGTAAAGAGACACTTCTCAGAAAAAATAAAAATGGCCAATAGACACATGAAGAAATACTCATTATCTCTGGTCATAAAGAAAATGCAAATCAAAACAACATTGAGATTACATCTTACCCCAGTGAGAATGGATATTATCAAGAAGACAAACAATATCAGTATCTGATACTGGTGATGATGCTGCCCAAAAGGAATCCTAATAAACTGCTGGTAAGATTGTGAACTTGTTCAATTACTGTGGAAAGCGATGATGAGGTTCCTCAAAAGATTAAACATAGAACTACCATATGATCCAGTAATTCCACACTTGGGCATTTATTCAAAAGTTTACAAACCAGGATACAGCAAAACAATCAACACAACCATGGTTATTGCAGTATTTCACCAATACTAATAGCCAAAATATGGTATCTACCCAGACTCCTATCTATGGATGGATAAAGAAAATGTGGTCTATATAAATAATCAAATTTTATTTATCAATTAGTAATAATGGTAGTGTACCCCTTGTCAAGAAATGGAATGCTCAGAAAACATTGTATTGAGAAACGTTAAGTCAGGACCAGAGAGACAAAGGATGCATATTTTTCTTTGTATGTGGAAGGTAGGCTTAGCTAACTAATCATGAGTAAATATGTTTGGTGCTATGCAAGTGTATACAAATGTATTAGCTGAAATAAAATAAAGTCAAGGGAGATCTTACATAGGATTATTCCTCAGAAAGCCAGAATCAAAGTTCAGCAATATAAAACACCTAGAAGTGAGTACTTGAAAGGTGTGGGGTCAAGGCGAATGGGTTGGAAAAATGAAGAGGAGAAGATGAGAGGAATGCAGATAAGAATTCAATGTATATCCTACAAAATTAAGAAGAATGAGGACACGGGTAGTTAGGGGATGGTTGGGTAAAAAGTTTGAGAGGGATGACATTGATCAAAATATGTATTTTGAAACTACTTTGTCAGATGGAAACTCCTTTGTGCAATTATTTAAACACAATATTGATGATAAAAATAACAATAATTCAATGTAATGAACAGTGTACTGGTGACTTACCCTGTAATCTTAGCTACTGAGAAGGCCATGATCTAAGGAATGTCATCCAGAGCCAGCCTGAGCAATAAAATCTGTGAGACTTTTATCTCCAATAAACCACTTAAAAAGTTAGAATTGAATCTGTGCCTCAAGAGATAGAGCTCTAGCCTTGAAAAAGAAGGTCAAGCCCATGCTCTGAGTTCAAGCCTCAAGACAAACAAAAAAAAATCTATGTCATACAGCATACAAGTTTCAAATGATTTTCTTTTATTTATGCCAGGATAAATGAAAGTATTCTGTATCTTGATGGAAGACTTTGTTGTTTGATATACAAATTTGTGAAAACTCCTTGAATTATACCATTGTAGACTAAACGCATGTGATTTTTAAAAGTAAATGAAACAGCAAACAAGACAAAATCCAAATCCTGAACTTCAAAAGAAATCTAATTGCACTTTCAGTTTCCCATCTAAATTCTAAGAGCTCCAGTAATCAAATAGTGTCAACTGTTTCTCACTTACAGCCTTCAGTCTTCAGCTAATTTCAGTGATTATGTCATCACAAACAGGAAGTTGTCTCATAAAGTCATATGTCAGCATAAACAAGACGTTGTCTTACAAAGTAATCACAAAGACCAATTCCTCAAACATTGTTTTTTTGTAATGAAGTTTGTTTGCAATAAAGTTTTGTTAATAATAGAATTGCTTTACTTCAAAAAATTGGTCACCTGATTTTCAATAGCTCAGCATCATATGACAGCCTACTACTCCCTGAGATAGAGCTACAGTAGATGGCAATGTAATTTTGGCCATTTGAACACTGGACAATGCCAGCTAGAAACAATTATTTGATTTTTGCCCTAGATTATGTTCAGCATTTTATTGGGGGAAATAAGATCAATGTCCATTTTTTTGTCTTTCTGAGAATTCAATAGTATCATATACTAAAAGACATGTATATACACATTATATTTCAAAGTAAGTCAATGTTTCTGGAAAATAAAACAGTAATAGGATTCAATTATACTACTTGCTATATACAAATTTATTTAGTCAGAATACTTAAGAAAATGTTTTAATTATTCATATTCCCTTTTTTCCTGGCATGAGTAAACTGCAACACTTATTCAGAGTGAATAATAAAACAATGTCTTGAGGATTTATTATTCAGTGAAAAAGACAACAATAAAAACAACAAAAGGAGTGTGGCCTGAATGGCATTAGTTTTGAAAACAAAAAACAACAACAACAAAACTTTCTGAAGCAATCCTGAAAAAATAAATAAGGGTTTAAACAAGGCTAAACACTCCTGGTGGCCTTGCTTTCAGTAAGATCTTAATATTTCTAACAGCACATTCTTTCCTCCTCACACATCAGCAATAACTATTTCTGGATAGTTTAAAGTGTACATTATATGTATACGTGTTAGACAACTCCTCATTTTCCACATAAAGTAGTCATCTTGGGCTTGACCCTACAGACTTTCTTCTCACAATATTCCCTAGAAGCCCTTAATAACTTTACTAAGAGCTATAGAATCCAGCCCCACGAGGAGTGTTTTCAGTTTTGTGTTAAACTCAGGATAAGGTTAGTTTTGCAGCAGAATAAAATGTGAGTGAAACCACAGACAGATAGTGGGTCTTCCCTACACAAAGTTCCATTTATTTTAACATTATTTTGACTCATAAATCTCACTTCCATACATAGCAGATATAGACATAAACTTCATAAGTGACTAAGGTGAAATACAGGAAACTTTAGTTTACCTGAGATCACTTAAACACTCTAGACTCTGGACGAGTGGAAGAAAAGACAATCTACATGTTTACCCTTGAATACATAGACTGGAATCCCCACAACTTCAGCTTCTGTATTATCTTTAAATGAGAAAAATTTTACTGATATCTTCTACACATTTTCACTTGCACCATTTTTTGCAAAACTTATGTGACTCATTTTTCAACAATTCTTAATATGCTTTTTTGAGTTTTTTTTTTACATGTTAGGACCTATTGTACAGCCAAAAACAACATAGAAAATAAAACAAGCAAAGTCCCTGTCCTCATGGGACTTTTGTGGTATTTGGAAAGAAGAACCAAGAAATGCTAATTTCATAATATCTACTTAGTAAGTGTTGTATTTTTTAACAAGATAGCATTTGTGCAAAGTAGGACATAAAGAACCAAAGAAAGCAAAGGAAAATGTGAATATATAGTATCTCAGAAACAGAAAATAATTTTTTCCAAGTCTTTCCATTTCCTAACAAATGGGGTGATGTCATTCTTTCTGATGGAGGCATAGAATTCATATATAGAATTTTCTTGATCCATTCATCTACTGAGGGACATCTGGGTTGGTTTCATATCTTAGCTATGGTAAATAATGCTGCAATAAAATAGTTGTTCTGTCTAATAACAACAGATGCTGGAGGGGATGTGGACAGAAAGGAACCTTACTTCATTGTTGGTGGGAATGTAAACTTGTCCAACCACTTTGGAAAGCAGT
>NW_012267325.1:5435254-5482257 GCF_000151885.1 Dipodomys ordii
AAGGAGAAGGATAGGGATGGGGGGAGGGGGGAGGCTGGGAAGGGATGGGAAGGGTAAACAAAGGAGGAGGCTGCAATGCTTGGTAAGAAATGTACGTATTATCCTGCCCATGCAATTGTAACCCCTCTGTACAGTATGTTCACAAATAAAATAAAATAAAATTTAAAAAAAAATAGTTGTTCTGGTAGCTTTAGTATGGTCTTGTTTGTGATCATTTGGGAAAATGCCCAAAAGCAATATTGCTGGGTCATAGGGGAGTTCTATGTGGAATCTTTAGAGGTACCTCCATACTACTTTCCAAAGTAGTTGAACAAGTTTACACTTCCACCAACAATGCAATAGGGTTCCCTTCTGGACACATCCCCTCCAGCATCTGTTGTTATTAGAATTCTTGATTATAGCCAATCTAACGGGGGTGAGGTAGAATCTCAATGTTGTTTTTATTTGCATTTCTTTTATGGTTAGGGAGTTGAGCATTTCTTCGTGTGTCTATTGGCCATCCTTCTTTCCTCTTCAGAGAAGTTTCTCTTTAAATCTTTAGCCCACCTGGAAAAAATTATATTAAGTGGGGGAGGAGGGGCAGAGGCAGTATAGTTGAGGAGGTGGGAGGGAAGGGATGATAGGGGAAAAACAAAGGAGGAGGCAACAATGCTTGCTAAGAAATGTACTCAATACCTTGCTCATGTAACTGTAACTCCTCTGTACAGTATTTTCACAATAAAAAACTTATTAAGGAAAAATATATATAAGAAACAGAAAATATAATAGTATAAATAAAACAGAATATGCTTGGAATATTAAACAGTGGACAACAAATAAAAGTGACCAGACTGATTTGAACCTGAAGTATGATAAAACATATGACCACAAAGTAAGACATTGAGCATATTATGAGTGAATATGCTGGCTATATTAAAGAATATAGACTAAATTTTAAATGATATGGGAGGTAACTGTAGGTGTCAAATAGAATTCTGAGTTGGTGTGAACTTTCTGACTACTGTGTAAAAAAGTGACTTTAAGAGACAAAGTAAAAGCAAACCAAAGTGTCAATTAAAAATTCTGTCACTGCAAAGATGCTTCAAAAATTAGTGAAGTAGTGGGTACTGGCATTTCATACTTGTAATCCTAGCTATACAGTAAGCTGAGATCTGAGCATCACAGAGTGTGAAAGTCCCTGAGAACCTTATCTCCAATTACTTACCAGAAAATACCAGAAGTGGATCTGTGGCTCAAGTGATTAGACTGATAATCTTCAACACAAAAGCTCAAGACAAAGCCCAGGCCCTGATTTCCAGGCCCAAGACCGGAACATCCACCTACCTCCTCACCCCACCACACAAATGAGTTTAGGTTATAAGGATGAAGGATTTTGATGCATAGAATCTGGAGTTTACAAGTTCCTTGAAGTGCTTAGAGGAGTAATCTACAGCCTGATTTCTGTAATGCAGGAATGTAATGTTATTTCACATTATCCACAGTCTTATTAACTGTCATTCTGTATTCAAGAAGCTTAAGAGCAATGCCTGGAATCCTGCTGCCAAAGAAACACAAAACCATGCTCAATATCCTATCTTTGCTGGTTTGCAAGGCAAAATAAGTCATTGATTTATGAAAATTACCTCATACTTACTTGTTCCTTTTCAATCTTTAGAAAGCATATTTAACTGAAGAAAACCACCATATTTAGATACTTATGCAATGTGAGCATGTGGTGGAATAAGCCTGCACATGACATTGCAGAGATGATAGTGGGCTGGTGGGATGATAGCAGTGACACAAAGAGAGGCAAATGGAATCTAAATAAATTATAAGAGAGAGCTAAAAGAAATTTTTGAAAGAGTCAGTGTAAGACATAGGTAAAGTACACCTGGGCTATCTACTAATTTAGGGTCCCTTTAATGGAGTGAATAGTGGTCATTTCCTGAGTAGAGAAGATAGAAGGAGGAAAAAAGAAAACATTCTATCACAGTCAAGTAGAAGACATAAGTAGTGACCTACAAAGTAGCTAAATAAATCTAAATGAAAGAAAATAGAATTGAATGTCATGTGTACATTAATAGAATTTTGAGCCATACCAGGGTGTGGAGGAAGGGATAATAACTAAGGGCAAAGTCTGATAATAATACAGTATTGAAAGCAGAGAAAAAAGCAGATGCAGCAACTGAAAAGGTATAGAGAGCAGAGAAGGGCAAGTGCAAATAATGCAGAAGGGTTAAGAAGGAAGGAACAACCAATTTCATTAAGTGCTAAGCAGTCAAGGAATGTGAGAATTGAGAGGTCCAGAACTTCCATCTTAGACACTGACATATCTTTGTAGTGAAAGAGACAATAGATATAGCTCTAAATCAATGGAGCACTAGAATTTTATAGATGACAAACTATACTCAAACCGTAGAATCTGACTGAAGTGTTTCAGAACATGTCACTAACTGGCACATTGGGATTCACAGGACAGAGCTGAAAAGAGTGATTGGAGAAAAGAAAGGCTATGTAATTTCCACCATAGCCCAGTCAATAAATCAACTTCAAAGGCATTAGCATTTATAAGCATAATAAGTTAAATTATTGTAAGTAAATTATGAAGTCAGTGGAATATGTTCATTTAACTATCCATGGAATATTTATTGAAAACACACTGTTTTAGGCAAAAGAGTAACTTACAGTGCCTACAAATATGAAAAACAAAGAACCAGTGTTTTGGGAGGACAACATAAATACATTATGAGGCACAATTTTTGGACTAATTTAGACATTTTTTGAGAGTGTATTCTCAAATGAAACTTGAATTATTAATAATAACTATTAACACAAGTTGTATGGCTTGAAATATGATTCCCTTTAACCTCTGAATGTCTAAATATATGAAATGTTTCTTACCAGTAATTTATGGATAAACTAACAGTAAAGATGATTTAAAATGTTCCCAAGGCTACATTGCTGTTAATTGATGTACGGATATTACTCAAGTAGACCAATGTCAAGTATTCTGATTTCAAAGCTCAACCTCATTGACTTTTCTTTCTTGCAGTGGTAGCACACATGTTGAACATAGCAGTTGAGGAGAAAAATAGTCAGAATTACACCTTTTTGACAAGAGCTATGGACCATGCCTGCAATTTTAGCTGTTCAGACAGCTGAGATCTGAGGACTACAGTTCAAAGGTAGCCCTGGAAAGTCTGTGACAATCATCTCTAATTAACCAGCAAAAAAAAAATACCAGTGGAAATATGACTCAAGTGGTAGAGTGTTAGCCTGAACACAAAAGCTCAGGAACAGTATCCAGCCTCCAGGTCCTGAGTTCAAACCTCAGGACAGGCACCAAATAAAAAGAATTATAGTGTCTTCATAGAGCCCTATTTATATGCACCTGAACTGAGCACCTGCAGCTATTTTGATGTCATGGACAAATGTCTATGATGAAACTTGTGGTAGGAGAGATATGAAATGGTAGAATACTGGTGAAAGTTCAAGAAAAAGGGACTAAAGACTGTTCTTTAAAATTAGTATCTTGGATAATAGTCTTCATTTCTGTGATTTTTTTGTCCTGGAGGCTTGATGTTTATTGTGATTCCCAAACTATTTCCATTTTTATGTATTTAGTAGGATCAATACATGGAAGTTGTACAAAATGAACCTTGAATATCTGTTACTATAGTAGGAATTTCAGTCTGAAGGAAGTAAGTACCTTAATATAATATTGTTACTGCTTTATTTAGAAAATGATCTCAAGACTCAGTAAGACTGAATGTATAACATCTCAAAGAGTTGAGCTGAGAGAATATGTTGAAGGCAGAAGCTACATGAATAAGTTTCCTTTCTGGAAGTTCCCTGTAATAGTGTTTTCTTTATTTCCATTGACTCAAAGCCCAGAAGGCTGGAGTGAACCAAAGCAACAACATGGATGCCTTAATAGTAATAAAATCCCATGTGTGTGAGTGCAGAAACAGAGTTATTTGAGCTGCAAGCATTAACTGTAGCAAATAAAAAAAGAGCTTTTGTAATAATATAGCATAGTTGATAAAATGGCCAACTATTTCAGAAACATATTTTAGAATAGTTATATTCTAGTCATTTGACAAGGATATCAAAAATGGATTTTCCCTTTATTATTATTAGTATAAAGGTGATATACAGAGGGGTTACAATTGCATAAACCAGGTAAACAGTACATTTCTTTTTAGACAATGTCACCCATTCCCTTGTTCGCTCCCAGTTATTCTCTCCTATCCCTACCCACAAGTTTTATAGCTCATTTTCAACATAGTGCCTAGTGAGTACCACTGCTGCATTTGTTCACCATTTTGCTCCATTTCTGTGCCCCCCTTGGACTCCCAAAGGTGGATATTTGCACAAAAGGAGAAGAACACAAAAATAGCAATGAAAAAAAGCCTCTTGTTTCTATTTCCTGGAGTTCATTTGGAAAAATATTATTTTTATGATCAGAGAGGCACATAGACATTGTGTTTCTCTCCTGAGAGTATCCTCCTTTGGTCAGTCACTGTGTGTGAATGCCAAGAATAATGTATAAAAATGAATTTTCATCTAAACTTTTTTTCCATTCACAAAATGAAAGATATTTTGCTTATGATTCCAAAAAATTGTATAAAACTAAATTTTCACCATCAATGTTTTACAAGTAGTTGTTTATATAGTTATCAGATAACGAGTATCTATGATGCCAAGCAATGGAGTGCTAGGGATAAAAATGGGAATGGCTGGTATCATTTTATCATTGTAGCTTGCATTTGGTTAATGTGATTGGAATTTGTGGTAAGTAGAACTTTTCTAAGGCTACTGAGGACCCTTTAGAATGTGAAATCCATGCATCTCCATAGAAGGATTATATACTCTGTTGTTTTTGGAATCACCATGCTTGAAAGCTATGAGACTGATAATAAGAAATTCTATCTTGAATAGAATTAAATAATTGAATATTTTCTTCCTATCTCCATGTAGGCTTAAATGTCCACAAGTCCACAAAATATAGCCACAGACTTATCCTGGCTACACTCTTCTAGCAGGCCATCTACTGAAAATTCAGTTAAGGCACTGGAATTTCATTCAAGGTGTCATCACAGCCACTGTATTTTGAAATGCCAGCCCATATTAACCTATAGACCTGCTTTTCAGATACTGTGTCAATGAGATTGAAATTCTTGCTACAAATCTGCCACAGAAGGGGAAGGCAGAATGTTCTCTCTATGTTGTGTGCACTACTCAAAAGTTCTTCATTAGAAAAAAGAATCTATTCTAGCAGATTGAGTGGCAAGTGAATTTCTTAAAACCCAATGGTATACAGAATTATCAAAAATGGTGGGAAATTTCGGCTGAGCTTCCAGAAACAACTAACATCATATGATGAATCTACCAAGAAGACAACAGCCATTGACAATTACATAATGACATTACTTTCATATGCCAAACAAGTTGCTTTCCTTGTTCCAGCAACTCTTCTTCCCTAACTCAGCAGCACAATGGATTAGTAGCTTTTCTTAGGCAACTAATTTATAAATAAAAGACTGGTATGAATATGTCTGCCTGAGCCATTATATTTTGTATCACAGCAAAATCATTCAAGTTTTAAAGTATTACTACTTTTCAGACTCCAAGTCTTTTCTCAAGGAACATATGTGCTTATCAAGTTCCAGTATCAAAATTCAATCTTCTGTTAATTTCATGTTATCTCTACCATTTTCTATTATGCAGTCCTATTGAAGATTTATTCCATTAAGCTAACCTCATTATTTGTTTTATGCTTATGATTCTTACTTTTTTTAGAAAAACAATTTTATTCAATGAATATTTGTTGCAATCTCAACAACTGATACAGCATTGAGTACAACAATGAGCTTTTGTGGAATGTATATTCCAGGAGGAGGAGGAGGAGGAGGAGGAAGAACAGATTTTAGATATGATTAGCATAATGAAGAACAGACACAATTAAAAATAGATTTGTTCAACGCTTATTGAACAAACGTGTATGCCAAGGAGAGGAAGGAACAGCAGAAACTCGGAAAGTACAGTTTTACTGAGAAGAATATGATGAAAAGTATAGTTTGGGGAGGGTAGTATGGGATATTTTCAACAGATTTTGTTTAGAAGAACCAATCAAATCAAAGTAAAGATGTTATACCCAGCAAATGAAGATTAGAAGTTTGGTTCTATGTAAACCTGTGAAGTTGGATGTGATTTCCTAAGTAACAGAAATATGCAGAAGAATAAAAAGTTTAATAATTGGACCTTGTGACACTGTCCAATATTTATAGCAGGAAAATTAAGCAAAGGAGATCAAGCAGAATCTGATGGTCAAGTGGAAGGGATGTTATTTCGGAATTACACAGAAGACATTCTGGATAGCTCACTTTAGTTCACATCAAGCATTAGGTTCACACTGTAACCAGAAATTTTAAAATGTACAACCACCTTCTCAGCAGCTTCCCAGTGCATATTAGTAGTAGATATTAGTTTTTCATGAAAGGAACACTACAGACTACTGTGACATCTGGTGACTCTATTCTCTCTCTCTCTCTCTCTCTCTCTCTCTCTCTCTCGTCAGTTGTGGAGCTTGAACTCAGGGCCTAAGAGCTGTTCCTGAGCTTTATGCTCAAGGCTCGTGTCCTACCACTTGAGCCACAGAACTGGGTTTTGAATGGTTAATTGGAGGTAAGAGTCTCATAGGAGCTTTCCTGCCTGGGCCAGCTTCTATCTGCGATCCTCAGATCTCAGCCTCCTGAGTAGCTAGGATTACAGGCCTGAGGCACCAGCACCTGGCTTCTACTCTTTCTGATCTCATTCCTTCCACTCATTCTTCCACAGTTGAACTTCAGTGTTTCACACTCATTCTTCCCGAGCTGAACTTTAGTGTTTCCCAAAATAAACAACCTGTCCTCATCTCACCACCCAATCTCTTTTGTAACCAAACCAAGGCAAGATAACAATGGAAACCATAGAAGCCTAATTGTACATGGTTCAAAGAAGGGCATATTGACAATTGCTTCAAAGGTGAAAGAGCCGAAGGGAAGAGGATGTTGAGGATGGGGTTGAAATTGAGCGAAACAAGCTTTGTGATGATGAGAATCATGTTGTAGCTAGAAAGTGGTAGACATGAATATGGGAGTATAAGAACATTTTCTGCGTAAGAGTTCTTTTTCCGAGAATAAGGAATGGAGAAGTGATAGAGTGAAGGGTAGAAGTGAAGGAGCAAACCTGTTTCCTAGAAGGGCAAGTGACTAAGAGAATAGCAAACTATAGATAGTTATTAGCTACTTGCAGTTAGTAGTCATAGATGAAGGAGAAATGATTTGGATATCCATCTACTCTTAATTTTTTGGAATGTTCTTATCTCTCAGTAGAAGTGTTAAGTGGAAGGATATTGCAATTGTAGAAAGTGGGCAGATATAGTTTCATAAGCTCCTGTATAGCTAGGGGATTAGGAAGCTGAGGGTGTTCACAAATACTAAAAGACAAATGTCTAAGAAGGCCAGGTTATGGTGGCTCACACCTGTAATACAAGGTACTCAGGAGGCTGACATTTGAGGATAATGATTCAAAGCCAGCCTGGGCAGGAAAGTCTGTGAGACTCTCACTGAGAATTAATCACAGAAAAAGCCAGAATTGGAGCTGAGAATTGGAGTGGTAGAGTGCTAGCCTTGAGAAAAAGAGTCAAAGGATCACACCTAGGCCCAGAGTTCCAACCATAGGACCAGCATTTTAAAAAATTCTGAAAAGAAAGGAATAGATACTGACAATAGGGCCCTTAAAAGTGAGAATCCACAGAGGAAGAGATAAAAGAGAAAATTCTTGCCAAAATTACACTGAGCCAATACCTTAATAAAAAAATAAAAATATACTGAGGTGGGAAATCCTTTATTCTCCTGAACTTTGAACATCAGGATTTTGAAAATTAATTAAACATTACGTTGAGTGATACAGTAATTTGAATCCAGAATCCTATGCTTGCTAGTCAAGCTTGTTATCATTTGAGTCATATCCATTCAAAGTTGTTATTTTAGTAATTTTTCAGATAATATCTTACTTTTTAGTCTGGATCTGGCTTCAGACCCCAGTCCTTTTACCTGCGGATACTCATATAGCCAAGGTAAAAGAAATGTGCCGCCATCCCTAGTTTGTTGTTGAGATGGGAGGATTCATTAACTTTTGAGGGGTGTCAGGGGATGGTCCTTGAATTATGAGCTTCCTGTCTCTGTCTCCCATGTAGCTGAAATTATAGATATGATTACCTTTCTGAGATCTTTTTTTTTCTTTGTCAGTCAGTAATGGGGCTTGAACTCTGGGCCTGAGCACTGTCCCTCAGCTCTTTCATTCAAGGCAAGTGGTCTAGTACTTGAGCCACAGCACCACTTCTGGTTTTCTGGTGGTTTATTGGAGGTAAGAGTCACATTGACTTTACTGCCTGTGCTGGGTTTGAACCAGGTTCCTCAGATCTGTCTCCTGAGTAGCTAAGATTACAGGCGTGAGCCACCAGTGCCCAACTAGATCTTGTATTTTTAAATACCAGTTTACATCTTCAGAGACTGCCATAATCAGTTTTGCCTGTTTTTATTCATATTCACTTTATTCATATTCACTCATATTCACATTGAGCACAATTTAAAATATTCTTTTTCTCAAGATATCTTCAAGTACTACTAAGTCCTATTTAAAATAGATATTTCTAGAGGAACATTCAATTTCTTGATTTTTTTGAGCTCCAACTCTTATAAAGGCAATAGATCAATAATTTTTGGATTGTAATTAAAGTTGATATTGACATTATATGTGTGAGATAGCATATAAAGATGTACACAAGCATATATATGAAGATATTATATGAAATGCATCCAATTATGTAGAAGATGAGGAGAGGTGATATGAAAGATATAATCGAAGGTGTGAACGTGTTCAAATAACACTGTATACATCTGTGAAATAATTACAGTGAAATTACCTTGTACTATTAATGTATGTTAATTAAAAAACTAGCTGAAAACTAATAATTTGTGGAGGGGAAGGGGAAAAACAAAGCATTTAAAAAGAGATACAAGTGGACCCATCGTAACAATGAGATGTACAAGTCGTTATGTCGAAAATGAACTTTACAACTTTGGGGTGAGGTGGGGTAGCGGGAGCATTGGGGGGGTGGGGGGATGATGGGAAGGGATGGGAAGGGGAAATTAAGGAGGAGGCTACAATGCTTGATAAGAAATGTGCTCATTATCTTGCCCATGTAATTGTAACCCCTCTGTACGGTATTTTCACAATAAAAAATTTTTTAAAAAAGATACTTCCAGAACTGTGAACAAATTCTAACTTTAGGTTTCTAAATAGGACCTTTCTTCCTCATTTCTTTTGCCTATCCTTCAGCAATATTAAGTTAATATTATGATTGTTAAAGGCTAGTGCAATTTGTTAACTCTGGTGATAAAGGAGCTGGTAGCAAGAAAACAAGTTTTCATTGCTAAGAATAAAAATAAAAGCCTTTGTATTTGTAGGTGGGGCCAAAACAACTTCCTGAAGCAAAAGGATTTTTATTATCTTAATGTTCGGTTTAATTTAAATATAGCAATAAAATGTCTTAAGCTTAAATATGAGAATTAAACACAAATTGTTCTTCAGAAACTCATTTTAAACACTGTAGTATAGCATGAAATTTTCTAGCAACAATAAGATACTAAGATTTTAAGCAAGATA
The DNA here is from genome assembly GCF_000151885.1 of Dipodomys ordii. Classification (NCBI taxonomy): domain Eukaryota; kingdom Metazoa; phylum Chordata; class Mammalia; order Rodentia; family Heteromyidae; genus Dipodomys; species Dipodomys ordii. Next base: position 5,444,948 of record NW_012267325.1, read on the forward strand.
TGAGCAAATTTAATTCAGATGCTGATACTGGGACTTCTTGATGAAGAAAATAAGTGATAACAAATCAGATAGAGCTAGAAATATTTGAATGAATTCAGTTTCTTATTTAAAATCAATTTCACAAATAATTTTACAATAACTTTTACAAATAACTTTACTGAAAAAGGCAATAATATCAGTAAAAGATTTATGAAAATACAAAATTATGTCAACATGAAAAATAGCTCTTATTTGTTCAGTTGATCAATTCTGCATGAGACTTTCATTTTATGAAAAACTAATATTTCTCATATTGCAGAGTGAGCATTTATTTCAAAAGTGTATTACTATAAAGGCCTTTATATGATAATGTTATTATTTCTATGGAAGTGAGCATATATAGGAATTTTAGTTATATGTGTGTATATATATATGAGATATATAATATGAGAAAAACATTTTATGGAAATTCCTAAAATGTTTTATCCTGGGCTTGGAAGGTGGCCCAGTGGTGGAGCACTTGCCTTGCATGCATGAGGCCCTGGGTTCTATTCCTCAGCACCACACAAGCAAAAAGAAAAAAGCCAGAAGTGGGGCTGTGGCTCAAGTGGTAGAGCGCTAGCCTTAAGCTGAAGAGCTGAGGGACAGCGCCCAGGCCCAGAGTTCAGGCCCCATGACCGGATCCCCCCCCAAAATTTTTATCCTTTGTGTATTCTCTGATCCTCTACATAAAAATGAGGGCATTATACATTATTCCCTTGGGAGACCTACAATTAGCCACAGCATCAAATTCATTGGAACTTGTCTTGAAATTCTAGGGAATTATCTGACAACATTTTTCTCATTGTGTAAATTCCAGAATTAATGTATTTTATCTTTTCATGAAGCTCCTTTTGTCCATGCCCTTCTCTTTCATGAATCAGTACAGTCCTTGGGGCAAAGGATACTTCGTTTCTTGCTTTACATCCTCTTCAGAACTAAGCATTCTGACTTCTTGTAACTGTTTTCAAAAATTGTTAAAATTGGTTTAAATCTAATGTTTGAAATAAATAGCTGTAATTGGTAATAATAATAATGAATACAAGGAGAGTCCTATCACTGCCCAAGAAGTTTGAAGTTAGTGATATCCAGCTAAATGCAAGAAGAGCATTCATAACTGAGACTAAATAAAATTAAGCTGGACAAGGTCATGGATTATTATTAATGAGATAATTGGGAAGTGAAGGTTAGGTTTGAGGGGGCGGGGATTGCTGTACTCACAAAGTGATGTTAATGGAAATGGTTGGTGGTGAAATAGAGGACTAGAGCACAGTTGAAACCTGAAAAATCAGAAGCAATTCCAGCTTTTAAAGTATCGTTAAGTATTTTATTGTGAAGGAGAATAAAATGTCCAAAAATGCATCTATCTATGTAGCCATGGTTTTGTAGTAAATATATTACTGGTTGGAATGGTTAGAATTTACCAATAGAATATGAATTGTAATCAAATATCACAGGAATAGAAGATACAATTTATCTAAGGATATATCCATGAGGGAATTTTAAACCCATCTAATTTGTGGTTCCAACTAAACTTTTCTTACTTGTGCTTCTAAATACACCTTAAAAAAAAAAGCGTAACTAGCCAGGCACTGGTGGCTCACACCTGTAATCCTAGCTATTCAGGAGGCTGAGATCTGAGAACTGCATTTCAAAGGCAGCCCAGGCAGGAAAGTCCATGCGACTCTCATCTCCAATTAGCCACTGGAAAACCAGAAGTGGTGCTTTGGCTCAAGTGATAGAACATTTGCCTTGAGCTGAAGAATTTAGGGCCATTGCAGGAGCCCAGAGTTCAAGTCCCATGACTGACCAAAGAAAATAAAAGTAACTGCAAAACACAGCAGTAGATTTTACAGGAAAACCTACTTCTCATTACTGATAATTCCCCTCAAGTAAACTCAAGTTTGGAATAATGCTTTTTTCTCAGAGTTCTGGCACTTCTATATTGAGTCAAGTATGTTTGGTTTATTTGTAAATATTTGTGTGTAATATTTTTTATGCTGAAAACGTTCTAAGTGCTTTACAACATTTTTTCATTTAGTCTTTACAATAATCTGAAGATAGAGATATGACTTTTATTCTCCTCCTTTTCAGAGAGGAAGCCTGACATATGAGAAGTTAAGTTAACTTAAACACAGCCACAAGGCCCAAGTGGCAACTCCAGGCTCTCAAGTGGATCAGACTCTTTTCTCCACAGGGCTCTGCTGCTTCCTGAAGCCTGATCACCTCTTAGAACCACTACCAGCTCAATCAGAAAAATAAAATTTTTATGTGACCCATGCTGGTAAAGCAGTAAACACTTCTTACACAATAGAACTAGTAACACACCAGAGTGATTAAAAAGAAAAACTAGATTTTTGAGCTTATACATTTACTTCTGTAAACCTTACATGTATCATGCTATTTGGGAATCATACCCCTCACCATTGGAATAAATTTAAAATTTCTGCAATGCTACTGCTATTTTACATCTCCTCTATTTCTTCAACCAAAGAACATCACCTGATCCCACTCTTATTTTTGAGCTTAAGAGTCTGACTTGAATATCTTTGGCAGTCCCTGAAATTAAGTTAATTATCTAATAATAATCTTTAAAAATTCTTCCCAGAAATATATTCCCCAAAATTTTATCACAAATATATAAATGATGTCATTTATAAATGGCCAGCCACAGTGCCCTTTAGATCCCTGAAGTTGTATCATGTCTCTGTGGTCACTGCTTTTGCTTCTTTTTTTCTTCTGAAAGTTGCTTTTAGTCTCTTTCCCATTTTCTTTGCCTGCATTTTCTTCTTTTATTATAATATATATAATTGTTATTGTAGAGGTGATATACAGATGGGTAACCATTATGTGTCAGATAGTAAATACAATTCTTTTTGAACCTGCCCTATCTTCTGAGACAATAATGGATGGTTTGAAAAGACAGTGGTTCCTTCCTTAGTTTTCTTTTGCTGCTGCAATGAACTACCTCATGGCTTAAAACAATACAAATTCACTTTGTGTTCAAAATCGAAGTGTAGCACACCCAAATCAAGGTGGGATTGTGGCTGAATTCCTCCTGGAAACTCTGGGACAAAAAATCTGTTGCCTGGCATGTTCTACAGGTTTCCTGTGTTCCTTGGTTATGGCCCTTTCCTCCCTCATCATTACACATCATTCTAACCCTGATTATGATACCTCCTTTTCGGCTTCTGCTCTCTTGCCTCCTTCTTTCTTTAATAAAGATGTTGGATTACACTGAACCATCTGGATAATCTAAGATAATTATCTCAGTTCAAGATTTCTTAATTACATCAGCAGACACAAAGTTATGTGCTCACCTCCAGTGATATTAGAAGACAAACTACAGTGGGGTCGTTTCCATTTTTACCAGGGTTATATGACTTACAGTCTTGATTCTGTTGTTCACTTTCTGTTTTTTTTTTCGTAATCACTCAATCTTTCAATCCTGTACCTTTTGCTTTATGAAGTAAGACTCATAACAGGAACATTGTAAATATTGAATGAGGTTGCTTTGTGTCTACATATTTGTATAGTAACTGTCATGGAGTAGGTACTCAAATATACTATATCTATTATTTTTGTTATTATCATCTGATGCAAATTGTTATGTTAAATCAAGTTTATGCAAATAAATACATATAATAGAATTTCTACTCTAACTAGAATTTCTAGTCAATGTAACTAGATTTCTAGGTAGATGCCTAGAAAGCTAGCAAAAACTAGTCTGGAGCATTTGTGTGTGACAATTGCCACGTGGATGATGACTGTAAGAGGCATCATCCAGCAGTTTGGGATCCTGGAGAGAACAAAAAGCAGATGATGTAGGAAGCTTGTATTGTATATATGATCCATTCTTCCTGAGTGGAGACATTTCTTTTGGTTGCTTCCAGTTTAAAGGTATAAGACCTCAGACACTTTATCTTTTGCATGTGGACTTGTACCAGCACCTCTCCAGGAACTTCTAAGCCTTGTTCTCAGATTCAGTCTGCATCACAGATCCTGCTTGTCCTGAAGCATGGGGCTTCTGGAAGTGAGCAAACTATCTGTTTCTCTGACTCTCTAGATTGCAGATGACTGTTGTGGGACTATGTAGCCTCTGCTGTGTAAAGTAATCTAATAAACCCTTTCTCATCAGCACATACACCTTCTATTGGTTCTGTCCCTCTAGAGGACCCTGATAAATCCACCACATAGTGTATCTTTTAATCATAAGTGAAATATTGTGAACAACAATACAATTATTTAGATAAGTTGAAATAAAAGACAAGTTGCAATCAGAAGCTAGCTTGAGGGATGAAATCACATACCCACTTTATTCCTCAATAGTGTCATGCAATTCTATGATTAAATCTAGTATTTTGAGACAAAATTTATGTGAAAACTGAGATAACAGAATTTAATAAATAATATTAATTATATATCTAAATATTAAATTTGCTATAGAACTAAAGAAAAGGAAAAAGTTATGTTTAATCTGATAGTGAGCCTTGTTTTGCCCAATTGCCTGTAAGAGGAGGAATATTTGTGGGGTTTTAGCCTCTGGTATGGTGGGGTTTTAGCCTCTAGTATGGTGGATTTTTCAAGGCCGTGGTGGAGGTGGAAAGGATGACTAGAACTGAAAGTGAATGTTTGCGATGTAATAGTGTATGCTGTTAGACTTAGCAAAGGGAGGATTTTGAGGTAAGAGGTTGCTGAGAGTCTCAAAGACTAAATAATTATGTGATACTCTCTACTGAAAATCCAGCTGTCTAATGTTCATTTAAATGGTTTTTCCAGGAAGCCTGTGAATGAGTAGTAGTTACTTGAAACTTAGCTAAGAGTTTCCTGGAAAAGTAAACTTAGGTTGATGAAGACACTAAACTGGAAAAGCAAAGTGACATTGGTGAAGACAGCCTAATGGCACAGTTATGATAATGTAGAGAAGAATACACTGTGGGCTGTACATGGTTTCAGTTTTCCTTTTAGTAAGTCAAAGATAAATAGGCCATACCCACTGTCCTAAAAATGCATAAGCTGAGTAATACACAAGAATACACAAACTGAATAAATAAGTAAACGAATATGTACTGGCTATAAAAATGTATGGCTATATAAGAAATATAAACATATTGATAAAATAAAATCCACCAAATTCCACCAATATGGCAGAGAATTCCTAGCATTTTGATATTTATGTCATGTTTACATACACTTAATTTCTCTATATATTATATGCACATGATCACATATTAGTATTTTAAACAAAAAATGACAATTATATTATCAATAAACTTAGTAGCCAGCATTATTTTTTATATATGCAACTGTGATCCTCACTAGATACTATAGTGGAAATGAACTTTACAACAACTTGGGAGGGGAGCTGGGGAAAGGGGAGCAGGATAAAATGAGGGAGGAGGTAACACTGTTTACAAAGAAATGCACCATTACCTTACTTATGGAACTCACCTACTTAAGTAACTTATGTTACTTATGTAACCCTCCATACATCACCTTTACAATAAAATTAAACTAAATTTTAAATAAAGACCCAGGGCACTAACATTATTAGATTTTTGTACATTTTTTATTGTAAAAATGCTGTACAGGGGTTACAGTTCCATGAGCCAGGTAATGAGTACATTCTCTGTTGAGCATTGTTGCCTCTTCCTTTGTTTTACCCCTACCATCCCTTTCCCCCCACTTCCACAACTACCCCTGCCCTCCCCAAAGTTGTAAAGTTCATTCCAACATAGTGTCTTGTACATCTCATCGTTACAATGGGCCAGCCTGTATCCTTATTTAAGCATTTTGTTTCTTCCCTTCCCCTCCCCAAATTAGAGAAGTATATGTATAAAGATTTTTATTTGAAAATTTTTATTTATTTACTTATTTAACTAGAATATTATTGGTTATCTGTCCCATTTTTAACCTTTTGGAACTAATTAATAGATGTAGTATTCCTTATAAATGTAGTTTTATGGAATAAAAGAATGGTTGAGAAAATTAATGTCAACTTCATGACCATCTTTATACAGAAAATTTGTTTAACTTGTGTTATTTATCAAAGTTTTGATAAGCTGAATATGACTAATTTTAATGATCACAGAAAAGTATAGTGATGTGCCAAAATCTGATGGATAACTTTACAATATGCATTCCTGAATGAATGCATCATTCAGAGATATTTTTGATACTCAGAGGCAGTAAGAATATTTAATTGATAGAAATACTTCAGGGAATTCGGGGTCAGTGCTTCTTAAAACCATCTGTCAGCAATCTCAGAGGAGTTTAATAGCAAATTTACCATAATTTACTGAGCATAAGCTGAAATAGTTGAATATAATAATGGAATTTCTGTTGCAGTTCATATTTACCATTAAAATATATTATACTTTAAAATATAACAATTTTATGTTTTAAATGCCCGATAATTTTCTGCCAGTGATTTGAGTAGGATTGACTCTCTACAGTTATATGCCAGGAGTTATTATTTTTATTATTCCCCATTATAGCAACTGTACTTCTAAAGAGACCTGTATTCCTAAGGGTAATGTTGGAGATTCCTGGTGATCGTCACACAATTTAAAAAAATAAAGAAATAATTTATCACAGATTTCTGTTAGACCAGAAAGAAAAATACTCTACGAGGAAAGAAGACAATTTGAAAGATTATGTCAACATTGCATTGATAAAAGCATGTAAATTAATTAAATTCAATTAGGCTTGTAAGTGGTAGCAAGAAGAGATTATTGCCTGATAAATGCAGTTGAATTGCATTGAAAAGAGGGAGGAAACCATGGAATTGGTACTGCGGCAGGGCATAGAATTAAAAACTGGACGTTTGTGCCATCATAATCACATCCTATCAATGAAGTGTAAAAGTCCAAGGAAAGGCATATTGAAGGAAAAAAACTTCTCACAGTAAACTGGGTAAGTAAGCACTAATATAGAAAGGAGCAAGGGTTTTGTTGTTGTAGCTAACTTTGGGACTTTTAAAATTCAAGACTGGAAAACATCTCAGAGGACAAATGAACAAGTGAGAATAGAATTTTGCAACAAAACCAGTAAAAGCAAAATCAAGGCCATATTCTCCTCCCACTCAATAAATTACAGGGCTAGAGCTCAATAGTGAAAGAAAGAAAATTAAGTTGTAAAATTGATAATACCCAAGTTGTCATGTAGGAAATACATCAGAAATAAACAGCTGGATTAGATTGCCAAAGTTATGCATGTAATGTTTCGTTAATGATTAGTAGTTATCGTTGAAGTCAGATCAAAAGAATCCCAAGCTTATTGGAATCTAAGAATTGTAGTAAGAAATGGACAGACTCTCAAGCATATTAGAAATAGAATGGAAATCAAAAAACTTATAAATGTTACAGAGAAAAGTTGTAATATATTTAAAGTTCTCAACTGTGTCACATTTTGTTTTTTCTTAATATGAACTACCTGAAATTTAAGAAAAGAATGAGTTTGAAAACTTAGAGATTTATTTTTAAAATATTAAACTAACTTTCCAATAGAAACCCAGTGACTGCAACCAATCTTCAAATTGTAACTTGATCAATCATGTGTAAATCCAGGTGGTAGACACCTGAAAAGTAGTACAGATGAATAAGAACCCTAAAGAAACCACAATTTCCATTTCTCTTCCTCACCTATTTCTCCTAATCCCATTTTTTTTCACCTTTTGGATGCTGTCCAGAGGAAACTATACTATTTTGTGTTTGTAAAATAAACAAGATAAACTTATACTGATTTCTAGAAATTGGTTTAATTTTAACTTGTTTAAGAAAATTTGATTATCATTAAACATAGTTTCTTAGAAAAAAAGATGATTAAGCATTAGTAGGAAGAAACGGGAGAAGGTTTGGCAAATGGATTCCTACATAATTATAGCACAATTTTAAATTTCTAAACTGTTAGTATATTTTTGTCATACATCAGTGGATTATCAGTGAATTTTTACATATGATGCAAATACACAGAATACTACATTACATATGAAAAGCCAATTCCATTATCTGAGACAACCTGAATGAACATAAAAAACATTATAGTAGTTGAAATACCCCTCTGTACAGTATTTTCACAATAAAAATGATTATGAAATAGCACAGAGATTAAACTGTATGATTATATTTGCAATTTGATGAACTTTTAATAAATGATTGAAGAAGTGGATACCAGAGGCTATTAGAAGCATGAGAGAAGAAAGACAACATAGTGTTAAAGCTCGATAGGAGGAATACTGTATTCTCTTGTTCAGAAGGGTCACTTCAGTTATCAATAATATATTGCTTATTTCAAACTAGCTAGAAGAGATAATTTTGAGTGTTCTCACCACAAAGCAATAAGTATTTAAAGTAATAGGGATCCTAATTATCTTCATTTGATGATTGTATAATATATACATACCAAAGTATCACAAGGTACCCTATACATTTGTGCAGCAACATTTATTACTTAAAATTTAAAATGTAGTTTTGTTCAGAAATCTTGAGGCATAGCCTAAGTGAAAAATATTTTCAAAATATTTAGAAGAACAAAAATAGTAAAATACATGTCCACAGATAGTATATTTTTATGTGAAATTGACAATAAAAGCCCTCCACTATCTAAAACATAGAATAAATAATATTTAAATTCTGGGACAAGAAGTATGGGGGGACTCTAATCTGATGAAAGAAGGGCTTATAATGAAATGATTAAAGTCAAGATCACAGAGTGGTTTATTTATTGCTGCTTGCGCATACATAATGTGACACAACTTCAAGTGCACAGCAAATAAAGATGTTAAAGCAGATGGCAGTGACAATTAGTATAATATGAATTATGAACAATGATCAGAATTATGATTTGTAGGACAAGAGGATGGGACCAAAGGGGATGATTTAGAATATTCTGTGAATGGATAAAAATAAAACAAAACATCAAGGAATTAAGTGAAGAAAGTTAAACAAAACACAAAGAAGATTTATTATAATGAGAAAGGATTGAAATTGATTTAAGAAAATAGAAGACAAAGAAATATGTATATCTATACATATATCATCAAAGGGTGTTATAATGTCATCTACTGTAAGCACTTTGACAGTTTTAATATGGTATTTTAAAAATGCAAAACAATATTACCTTAGAAAGACAGTCATTGAACAGAATATGAATAATATATACATAAGTGTATATATGTGTGTATTTATAATAGAGTAGAATACCTTCCCTGACATTTACTTAAAATATTTTTACAGTATAAATCACATTAATCTTTGCTGGATATTTTACAATATATTTTTAGAAATTAATTTCTAATATGTGACCCAGCCAATATTTAAAAAGAACAGAAGCATTGAATTTTGAGAACCATGAATTGAGTTTTGTTCTTGGTTATTTTAGTACAACTATCTTCCAATAACTAAAGATAATTTGAAATGATTATTAGTCAATAAATTCTTTCATATGAAATATTTGTATGTTGATCTCAACTCTACATGGTATTTTTTCAGGAAAAGGTTAACAGAGTTCCCTATAAAATATATCTAATTAAAATAAAACAGTTAGTTTTTTTTTGTTTCCAAAGATAATACAACATCTATTCAACACTTCTATAACATGTATATGTTCTAATTATTGTCATGGACTAAATGTTATAAATCATACTAAATCACTATAAAATAGTAATCATTTCCAATAAAAAGTTAAACTAAAGAAAAGCTACAAACAACCATTCATATATAATGACTTACTATTAGGCAGATGGCAGAATGGAACAAAATAAATCAAATTTATAATAAATTAAATATAGATCACCTTTATAATTTTTATATTATATGTTGAGGAAAATATAAATATATCTAGTCATTTAAAATATAACCATTTTGGGGCTGGGAAGATGGCTCAGTGGTAGAGCACGTGCCTTGCATGCATGAGGCCCTGGGTTCGATTCCTCAGCACCACATAAGCAAAAAGAAAAAAGCCGGAAGAGGCGCTGTGGCTCAAGTGGTAAAGCGCTAGCCTTGAGCTGAAGAGCTGTGGGACAGTGCCCAGGCCCAGAGTTCAGGCCCCATGACCGGACCCCCCCCAAAAAAAATAACCATTTTGAGGAACTCAGGAAAGCAGGTAGAAACTAGAATTCTCATAAATAAATAAATGATTCTTGTTGCTTCTAAGGAAATGAATGTAGCCTCCAAGCAGGCCTTAAATATTAGCATTTAAACACTGGCTTACATAGGTAAGTAAGAAAGCTCATTTCCTAAGAATTATATTAGATTTTATTTGTGTATGGTGTATTCTCATACATATTATCAAAAGGTGGGGTGAGGGTACAAAACTTGAGGGAGAAGGGCTGGAAAAAAGTGTAGCAGTGGAGTTCACTGGACACTGATAATGAACTTCTGTATACAAATCATGGGTGGAGATGGGAGAAGGGGACTGGGAGAGAGTGAGGGAGAGGAAAACACTGTACAAAAGGAAATGCTCTTATTAGCTGACTCATGTAATCATAATCCCTCAGAATATCACCTTTATAATAACAATAAAGCAAATAATAATTAAAACAAATATAATCACTGTTATATTTTGCTGTATCTATACATATATAATACATATATAATGCATGCATTGATATGTTAAATTTAGGAAAGGAAGCCAGTTGTGCTACATGCTACATAAGCATGTGCTAAGCAGAAGCAGAAATAAGAGAACTGTGGTCCCTGGCCAGGCTGAGGTAGAATTCAGAGACACTACCTGAAAAATAAAGTACAAGGGCTGAGATATGACTCAAGTGATAAAGCACTTGACTAGCAAGCATTGGGACCTGAATTCAAATCTTTGAAAAATTATAAATTGAGTTAAAAAATGTTGTTTCTGCCTTTAGGGAGAGTAGGGATGTTTGAGTATAAATGTATTCATTTTTACCACAGATATGCTTTCAATATTCAGATTTTATTCTCAATGCTTATACATTTTCAGAACAAAAATAAAAATGAAGCCATCTAAGACCATGTCATTTAAAGTGCCACAAACATAGGACAAAAAATTCTTTTTAATATGATAAGAAATTTGGAGAGGTCTAAGGAGTTTCTAAATGTCTTCAGTTACAACAAGATATCTCTAATATCAAGATGTCCCTAGCACTCAAAGAAAATGTATATTGTAAATACATAGTTTGAAAATACTGAATATATATATATATATACATTTTAAAGTATATATATATTATATATACATATATATACTTTAAAATGTATTTGGACAGGTATATTTTCAAAATATTCATTCAAGATATTTCAGTATTGAAGAAAACTTGCCAGAAAATTCAAGCAAAAAGAAAAGTTACTCTGAATTGTCTAGACAAGAACCTTTTATCTACCTTTCTGACTGAAATTTAAATATCTCTAATTTATCATAAAGCTTCTGAATCTTATATCATTAGGAACAATTCTTTCTTCCTAAAAATGAGTTATTTCCAAGTGACAGTCATTTGTTCTTGAGAACATCACTTTTGGTGTTATCATAACTCCTAAGAAGCCTTCATTCTCTAAATTCAAAATAGACCAAAAGCTATCAATCTACTAATTAGGCTACTACTTTACCAAATGAAAACTATAATATAGTAACAAAAAATACAACACTTCCAGGAATCTTTCTAGATAAGGCAGATGGCTTCCTTCATTATACAAGAGTATAAAAGTCAATCTGGCTTCTTTAATGCCAGTTAATTAATCCACCTGGTTGCCTGTTTTATTTCACTTTAGACATATATCAACAAATTATGTTTTCTTTTAAAATGACTCTATGTTGATTTTCATTGCTATTTAAAGCAATCATTTTAAAATTTAAGATATTAAGCTTCACAATTCCATTTTAAAGTTCCTATATACGGAAGGTACATTCTCCATTTTTTAAAAAAAAATTTTATTGTGAAAATACTGTACAGAGGGGTTACAATTACATGGGCAAGATAATGAGTACATTTCTTATCAAGCATTGTAACCTCCTCCTTTGTTTCCCCTTCCCATCCTCCATACTCCGTTTTTAAATACACATAAAAACCAAGTGATAAAACAAACTGTTTAAATAGGGTACTGGTGGACCCATTGCAAAAATGAGATGTACAAGATGTTATGTCAAAAAACAAACTTTACAACTTTGGTGTGGGAGGAGGGGGGTGAACGGGGCAGGAGTGGGGGGAGATGGGAAGGGGAAACAAAGGAAGAGGCAACAAGGCTTGATAAGAAATGTACTCGTTACCTTGCTCATGTAATTGTAACCACTCTGTACGGTATTTTCACAATAAAACTACAAACTGAAAAGAAAAAATAGTGATGTGTTGTATGATCTAAAAGATATTAGATGCCTAGGGCCAACCAGGAAAACATATGTCAGAACATGAGGTTACACTATATTGGGACTTCAAATGTTGAAATAATGGAGTCTCCTTTTTTTCTTTCTTTTTTTATTTATTCTTTTTTTGGGGGACGGAGGGTGGTGGTGATGTTCCAGGAGCTTGAACTTAGGACCTGGGCAGAGTCCCTGAATTTTCTTTGGTCAGGGTAGCACTGTGACAATTAAACCACAGGTCCACTTTTCACTTTAGACAGACAGACAGACAGAGATTGTTGGATATAAGAGTCTCATAGGCTTCACAGGTTGGCTTCAAGCCCTAATCCTAACATCTCAGAATTTTTCTTTTGATGAACTTGTAACTACTAGTAAAAAAAAAAAAAAAGAAAAAGAAAGAAAAGAAAAAGAAAAGACGGAGTAATCATTCTTACTTCAAAGCAGTCATGGCCAGTAGCAGAGTTAAGAGGAAAATGTAAATTTAGTCAGAAACCAAGTGAACAAAGAGAAAAATCATACTTGTCTTAGATGTCACATTTTAACATTGTAACTACATCTCCAATTTACCACATCCCAAGTATCACACTTCAGACATATTTGAAGTAGTTTATACATTTTAAATCTTTTGAAAAGGCAGAGTAACTATTTATCATCCCTTTTCAAAGAAGAAGATTGAGGCACCAATTGGGTAAACAATTTGCTTCACTTTATAAAACCAGTAAACAGGATTCCCATCCTGGGTGGATGATAACTAGGAGTGTAACCACTTTTGGGGGAAAAACCATTAAATTTGATCTATGATGAAAATTGGAAATTAGTTCCTATTTGTTAATATTTCATGGGGTGAACTCAGTCAGAAAAATTTAGAAATGTGTGTGTTTCTTATGGAACAACCTATTTTCTGACTAGGAGTTTTACTTGACTTATCTACATTGAAAAAAAAATAAATAAAACCTTGACTATCATGTGAGACTGAATGTTAAACCCAGGGTCATTTTAGAATATCTCCATCCACCAGCCAAGGAAAGCCAGGAAGTGCACCCAGATCTGCTTCTCAAAAGATCGCACTGACATTTCAGGAGGGAAGGGTGAAGGGGTTCAGGTGTATGAGCCTGCCTCTCCTGAACCCACACTAGAAAAACCTCTGTCTAGCTCATTCTAACTCCCTTCTGTCTGTTTGCTCTGCATTTGCCAATAGTGGTGGTCATTCTTGACAAACATGACAGACTCTGTCTACAAACTTGTTACAGATTGAATTTGATACCTCCCCTTTTTACATCCCAACTAATTGTTATGGGAATATATACACAAACCATTCTTAAAATAAAATGAGAACAGACCACTGTTAACCCTATCGAGTCCAGGTAAGGAAGAAAATAAACTGAAGCATCATGTCCGTTTGAGTACCAGTAACGTAGCTTATGAAAACAACATTGGGAGCGTGATCCAATAATTATTCAAGAATTATAGGACTTTCATCAAACACAAATCTCTTCACAGTATGTTAAAGATAACTTTATGAAGTCAGTGTGTGTTCAGAGATGCATCCAAATCTATGTAAATTTAGAAAATATTGTTTAAGGACATGCTGCCAATAGATGTCATCGTTACTTGAAGGGGACCAGAAGAATAACTATTTGGCCTACAAAGCAGATGTATAATTCCCATGTTGTAAGTTTTTCTACAGAGGAATGTAAAACCAAATAGAGTATTACAGGATCATATTCTAATGCTCTCTCATTCTCTCTTGCTCTCTCTCTCTCTCTCTCTCTCTCTCTCTCAATTTCTTTAAATAAAAATTTCATGACTGGAGAAAGCGATCTGGTGAATGCAAAGATGAAGACTATTATTTGCCCTCTTCTGACAGTGTCTCACCAAGGTATTTGGAAAGCCTGGTGAGTCTGTTATCCCAACACTTTGTAGTCCCCTCTCAGCGGGCCTTCACCCCCTCTGTGCCAGGTTGCCCTGCCTCTCCTGTGGCTACACTGTTTTTCTCCACTCTCATTTTTATTGAAAAATAAAAGCTAAATTGGAGCTTCAGAATACCTTCCATTTAACTCCTTTAATAAAACAGGAAAGATAAAAGCAAAATAGTCACAGAGAAGTGTTTTTGAAAGCTGTGCCTTGGATATCAGAGATGCAGAAATAAAAGGCTGCTTCAAAAATAGAGCCCACCAGCCTCACTCTGGACCTCTGCCTTCTTCTGCACTAGACCTTCTTTTAGCTTTAATTTTTTATTCAAGGAGTTACATAGGAGACTTGAACTAGTTTGGTTCAAATATCACAAGAAATGAAAATTGGGCAACAGATCATTCTTTCAAATGCATGATTCGTATACACTTATGCCAGATAACTTCATCAGGTTATTTTGTGCGGGTCTTTTGGAAATGAAAATATTATTCACATTATTTTTCTTTATATGGAAAGAATTTGCTTCCACTTACCCTGTGGAAAGATTAGCATTTGTCACCCTGTGCTCCACTGTCAATGCTCATGACATAATGCTGGGAAAAGTCTTACAGCAAGACAAGCAGCTTCTGTTTGTACTCTTCTATGAATTTCCTTAAAACTGTTAAAAATTTTAATACCCTAAGGTTCTAAACTCAGCCATTCCACAGGCATAGTACAGATATTGTTCCAGAACATCTCCTGGAGACATCATTGCCTTATCTGGGTAATCTCAGTTCTGTGTACTAACATTTGTGTTGACCATTGCATGAGAGCTTATCACACATCAACAACTTTAGTTAATAGTATATATATATATATATATATATATATATATATATATACACTAATGTAAGCTGACAAAAAGGTATCACTGTTTAAGAATGATGATAAAAGCTGTAAGATGGATCAGGAAGCATTGTACTCCTAAACTGACATGGTAAATGGAAATCATATTGTTTCTGTTAAATAGGTAGAATGTGAATGTGCACTAAAAAAATGACTAAAGAGCTCCTAGAGGAATGATTGAGTGAAGGCAAAGGACTGATATTCAACTGCAATTCTGATGAAAAATTTAATTTTACTCCTAAATAGGTCATTTGGATCTACAGTGCTCAGTAACTACAAGGGTCTGCTTTATTGTTCCTGTAATTTCAGCTAATAACTTAATGAAGACAGCTTTCAAATGTTCCTCATCTTTTGCCTCTTAATAAAAATGAAATATTCCTTTCTGCATCTCATATATTTAGTATATATGTATGTAAGTATGTATATATGGATGCATATATATATATATACATATGATTTTTTTCAAAAATAGTCACTTCATACTATTCTAACCAATCAAAGAGAAACCAGCAGTTGAGAGTTGCAATGATATTAAGTATGTTTCCCAAGCAATTGATGAAAGATTATTGTGAGGAGACAACTACTTTCTTTCCACGATGGGCAGATTGTAAGGCTTATGCTAAAAGCATTCTAATGGGCTTTAATCAGAGCTGCCTCATTATTGTGAGCATAGTATTAAATTTAATTAAATAACACCTAGTCTACAAAGTACCTCTTTTCATCCATGCCAGCATTTTGCATGACTACATTCAAAATAAGTTTCATAGACTAGGCAAAGAATAAACAGAAATTAATTACAGTGGCTTCATAGGGAAAAAGAAAAAAGGTGGGGAAATTTGGTTGCCTGTCTTTGATCCTATGAAACAATCTCTTCTTTTTAAGTCTACCATTATACTTAATAATTACATAATTTTCCCTAGGCTCCAACAAAAAGCAAAGTAGAATATTTCAACAATGCTAAAATGTAAATAGCTTTATGATTATCTATGGTCTTCAATAAGTGTAACTGATTTGACCCAAATTATGATTCTTAGAAAATCATTTTGCTCCTTGAGGGATTTACTTAATTTCTTGCTTTAATTTCCTTTATCATGTAATCTGGCCAGAGACAAAAGGATAATTTTAAAGTCACTGAATACTACATTATTGTTCAAGTATCCACAGAACACTCATTTTTAAGGAAAATTTCCTTTATATTTTTGAAAATATAAAGGAAATAAGCATAAAATTGTATAGAATATAGTCTAGAGTAGCTTAATTTGATATCCAGTTTCAATGAGGTACTATATATATATCATTACCTTTATTTTCATGCATAGGACATATATACATAATTTTATGTATATATATGCAAAATGCAAGTATAAAGATCTCTCTATAAATAAAATACATCTTCAATTCACATCTCACCAGTTGACTAGGCAAGTACATACTCCGATAGTGTATATGTGTGTGTGTGTATGTGTGTGTGTGTGCGTGCGTGCTTGTGTGTGTACGGAAAAAATGTATGAGGTAATTGTAGACTGATCTTGCATAGTATTAATGTTTTACTTAAATTGCTAAACATTGCTGAGAATCTCATTCTTCAGCACCGAATCTATTTAAACATTACATTATTTATCTCTGACTATGTTCATAATGAATGACACTAGGCATGTCTCAGGACTAACATTTCTCTGCTTAAAAATATTCTGTGAACATATTGTTGAAATATGAAGAGGACAGTGTTAGGTCTGCCCAGGGAAAGTGGCCTCTTCCCTCCCTGCAAAGCTGAGCATACTGCCCCCACCCCTCCCAATGCCACGTCTTTGTGGTCTAGAAGTCTCTGCCAAGCACCTGTGTACCCCAGGTGACTGGCACACCTGAGGGTAACGGAAGGTCCTTCAGGTTAGAGAGTCACTTCTGCTTCTTCTGAATCACATCCTGGACCAACGTGGTCAGGCCTCCTGGGGATAGGGAGGTTTCGTGCTCTGAGATCAAGTCAGCATCCGTTCCCACGCCTCCTCCTCGCCCTCTCCCTACATTAAGCTCAGTCTGTCGGTGTGTAGGGCTCTACACACCTTACACCTGTGCGGGCTGGCAATTCAGATACCTCTAATAAACTTTTTTTGCCAGAATGACCACGTGGCGGTTTCCTTTTGGCTAACCTTACAACAACAAATATAAAATATTTTCTTAAATGTCTACACTTCCTCTTTTCATATTTATTGTATGATAAAGATGACTTAAAAATTTTAAATTTTCCCAAGAACATTGAGGGCAGCCACTTGTTTAGTTTGTATTCAAACCTGGCTTTGAACTTGAAATTTTTCCTCCAATGCTTCCTAACAGCTTGGGTTACATCCATGTGTCACCACACCTGCTTCTGTTTCATGTTTTTAATTGATCTTTTTTATTTTTATTTTGAGATGACTATATACTTAAATGTGTAAGCAAATTTGATATTAATTAAAGCTTTTGTTTTGAGATAATTTTATGCTTGTGTGTATTTTAAGTAATGATATATCATTACAAATAATATATTTGTAGGTTATATTCATCTATAATTTTCTTTTATTTGCCATTTATTTTTGTGTCATAGTATCATGAGTTTCAAAATCAAACTGAAAATGTTTTTACATGTTCTAAGTTTCTGGAAAAGATTACCTAGCATTGGTGTTGATTCTTCAAATACTTGACTAAAAAAAAATTCATTTGCGCATCTGAAACTGAAGATTTCTTTAAAGACAGGTTTGTTGTTGTTGTTGTTGTTGCTTAACTTTATGCCAGTCCTTGGGCTGGGATTCAAGGCCTGGGCACTGTTTCTGAGATTTTTGGTCAAGCCTAGTTTTCTACCACTTAAAAACAGTTCTACTTCCAACTTTTTGGAAGCTAATTGAAGATAAGAGTGTCACAGACTATCCTGCCCCAGCAGAATCTCTTGAGTAGCAAGGATTACAGCCTTGAGCCACCAACGTAAGGTAGAGGTTGGTTTTAAATACTGATTCAGATTCCTTAAAGGTTAATTGATTTTATTTCTGCTAAGTTTGTTTTGTTGGTTTTTATTTACCAGCCCATTTCATTTAAGTTGTACAAATTTGTATATGTAGAGTTGTTTGTGGCATTCATTTATTTCCTTTTGAAGTCATCAAGTTGTATGGTAATAGTTTCTACTATTAGATAGTTTCAGTATGGTCTTCTTGCC
Organism: Dipodomys ordii; assembly: GCF_000151885.1. Classification (NCBI taxonomy): domain Eukaryota; kingdom Metazoa; phylum Chordata; class Mammalia; order Rodentia; family Heteromyidae; genus Dipodomys; species Dipodomys ordii. The sequence continues at coordinate 5,463,273 of NW_012267325.1, forward strand.
CTTCTTCTCAATCCTTTTCATGAGACAATTGACAATTTTATTAAGATCATCAAGGAACAGTAAAGTTATCTCACTAATTGTCGCTATGTTTTATATTGCATAGGTTGTTCAACATCTTTCTATTTGCTGGTTTGGGGGTTATTTTGCTCTCTTTTTTTCTGTTTTGGAGGAAAGAGTTTAGGATTGTTCTAGTCTAGTATGCTGTTTACTTTCTCCATATTTGACTCTCTTCTTACCATTTGCTTGTTGTTGGTTTTGCATCATCTCGTTGGTTTTCTGACCATTTTCTTCTTGTAGGAGATCATTACCACCTAGCACTGATGAATTCTGGCTTTCTTTTTCTTTTTTTCTTTTTATTGTGAAAATACTGTACAGAGGGTTTACAATTACATGGGCAAAATAATGAGTACATTTCTTATCAAGCATTGTTGCCTCCTCTTTGTTCCCCCTTCCCATCCCTTCCCATCCTCCCCCCGACCCCCACCCAATCCTCCCCACCTCCCCTTCCCCCCTCACCAAAGTTGTAAAGTTCGTTTTCGACATAACGACCTGTACATCTCATTGTTGCAATGAATCCACCTGTATCCCTATTTAAACGATTTGTTTTTCCCCTTCCCCTCCACAAATTATACTGACATCAAATACAGTGAAAGCAGGGGTTATACCGTGGGGAGGGACATACATAGCAACAAAGAAATAATCTTATAAATGTGTTAGAAACAATCGTATGAAAGAAAAAAAAACATTTGAATACATATCTTAGGGTTCATTTCCCTAACATCACCTTACCTGACCTTTTCTGTTTGACTCAGACATATACTAGATATTGCAAATAAGGTAAACCATGGGACTTATGTTTCTTTGGGCCTGGCTTACTTCACTTAATATAATTTTTCCAGGCCTTTCCATTTCCTAACAAATGGGGCAATGACATTTTTTCTGATAGAGGCATAGAATGAATTCTGGCTTTCTGTGACAGCACCCTAGAAAATAAATGGGAATAGGGGCTGGGAAGGTGACTCAGTGGTAGAGTGCTTGCCTTGCATGCATGAGGCCCTGGGTTCGATTCTTCAGCACCACATAAGCAAAAAGAAAAAAGCCGGAAGTGGTGCTGTGGCTCAAGTGGTAGAGCGCTAGCCTTGAGCTGAAGAGCTGAGGGACAGCGCCCAGGCCCAGAGTTCAGGCCCCACGACTGGACCCAAAAATAAATAAATAAATAAAATAAAATGGAAATACACAAAAATTTAAAAAAAATAAATGGGAATAATCATTTAGTTGGGCAAAGGAGAAAGGTAAGGATATTAGCTCAACCTTTGCTGACTTTACTCACAGTAAAGCAACACATATTATTAATTATTATTATTTCATTAATATTATTCTAGGTCATCCTTTGCTGATATTACTTGGAGTAGCGTAAATTGTGTTTGTGTGTGTGTGTGTGTGTGTGTGTGTGTGTGTGTGTATCTGTGTTGGTCCTGGGGCTTGAACTCAGAGCGCAAGTACCTTATCTGAGCTTCTGCTCAAAGCTAGCATTCTACCATTTGGGCCATATCTCTACTTCTGGCTTCTTTGATGACTAACTGGCGATAAGAATCCTACAAACTTTCTTTTTCAGGCTGGCTTCAAACCATTATTCTCAGATCTCACTTAGTCAGGATTAGTTAGGATTCCACCCAGATGGGTAACTTAGTTTTTATGGACTAGTTAGCAAGGATATAGTGTATATTGTTTAGTACGTTTTAGTTTGTTAGATTACTCTCTTCATGGTACTTTGAGTAGAGACCATAGTATTTGGGGGATCTTCTTCATCTACACTAGTTGGTATTTACATACCATCCATCATCTTTTTCACTTGCTTTTTTCGTTAAGTCAAATGTAAGCCTGAAGAGAATGCTGATATGTCATTCATTATATTGACTCTCTCAGAGTCTTCCTCTATTTGTCCAGAACTTTGATTTTGCTTCATGGGAGAAATAGTGATAAGTTCTGTCCATCATTCCAGAACTAGTTATTATTTGACTTTTCTGAAAGGTGTCAGAGACCATGCCATGTTTCTTTTGCTAAGAATTTTTAATTTGTTCATCTAATAAAACATGATAGAAATCTATCAGAAATGTGCTGCATAATATTTATGGTTATTAACATTTAAAAATACATAACTCAAAAGTTTGCAGCAATGTGTTCTAACTATTTACTATGGATCAGGCTTCCAAAGAGTTTCCATGGGTACCAGGGAGAGGAGACTGAGCAAGCTGCTCTTCCCCCAACTCTCTCCTAGTTCACCCATGTAAGTTCATCTCTTATCTTGCATTATTCTGGCTTCCAACATAAAATTTTACTTGAAAAAGAAATGTGATGACATTTAAAAGTTCATGATTATCTGATATTTTGAGTTTTCTCATCTAGTTTTGTGAGGGATTCTACCTTCTAGAATATGTTTAAAATGACAATTCTGTCAGTGCTTTCCAGAATGAGGTACTGCTAGTAACAGAGCATAAGTACAGTTCATTCATCTCCTGCAATGAATACTTCAGGGCACTGGGGATTCATGCTAGTATAGAACTGAGGTAAGAAAGGTTGCAACTACCATACTTTGCAAAGAAATTTAAGTAGGATCCTGAGATAAGAATCAGTACTATTTCAAACAGGAAAGGATAACTATACCAACCGATGCAAAAGTAGGATATTCAGCTCTGTTCTCTGAGAAGAAGCAGAAGCAAATTTTTAAGTATTTAATCAAATCATCTTCCACCATTAAGAAAGAAAAAACTGACTATATCATGTGTGCCAAATAACTATTTAAACTTAAATATAAAGAATAAGATTATATGATTTATAACTGCCAGTCTAGATTCATGATAATATTGGTGATCAATGTGTAAGAATGAATTAGAATGATAAGAATTTATTATCTTACTTGAAAACCTTAGTAATCAAACCATAGACCTATTTCCTTTCTACTCATAGATGAAAAAAAGAATTCTCATCACTCTTCTAGATCTTATATTATTCTACATGAAGCATGGTAGCTATGCCTTTTAAATTCAACCCCGGGAGCTGTGGCACAAGATTTACTTAGTGCTGTGTATATTGTGACTCAGAAGACAGCAAATGCCACATTCACCACAAAATACTCCTTTCTATTTTCCTCCCAGAAAGTCTAATAACATACTGAAGGTGTCCGTTAGAGGGTGTGGGTTAGAGTAACTTGAGACATTCTGAACGGACCAATGCTTTTCCTAACTCTTATCAAAAAGCACATGGATAAACATTGAGAAAAGAAGCAAAACACACTAAGTGCATGAAAAATGTTGGCTTCAATTTTTAGCTTGTAAACACTGCATGCGTGCTGCACTCAGATATTTACTAAGAGGTTCTTTAACATCAGCAAAGTATGAGTACTACCTCATCTGAATTGGAACACCCATGGTCATATTCTGATATCATTTTCTACAAATTAAAAGTTTTCAATCTGACTCTCAAATTAAACTCTACAATGAAAAATAGAATGTTTGACACACTAGCAAAACTAAAGAGCTGAGAAAGGTATTTTCTGTCAGAAGTTACCTTGATTTTCTTCAGAAAATTATTTATTTTTACTTATCTTTAACTAGTTGTACAAAGAAAGTGCCATTTAATGAATCAGTTGATGAATACATCTTGATCAATGCCTTCCCTTTCAACATGTTTACCCATCCTTCTTCTACCCACCCTATCCCTAAGTCTTCTTAAATATAAAATTTAGAAATTAAAAAAGTTTTTCTTCATATTGCAACATGATCTCAGAAACATACTAAACAAGCAAACAAATAAACAAATAAAAACAACAACAACAAAGCAAAATGCAATTCTTTGAAGTCCTAATAATGACACATGGTCTGGTTATCCTATATTTTCTAGGATATCACAGAAAAATAGCCGCATATACACTTTTAGTTATCCATAAGTGTAAATGTCTTTTAGGTCTTGTTACCACATATGAGAGAAAATATACCTTTTTGCTTGTCTTGTCTAATATTATGTCCTTTAATTATACGTATGTCTGTATGTCTATATGCATATAGAGGTGTGTCTACTGGCATATTTTTATGCTATATTTTTTAATATCTACTCAATTTTAATATGGTAGGATCCTAAGGTAAGTCTAGTTTAGTGTTTTGAAAAACTACCATACTGCTTTCTATAGCAGCACACCAGTTTACATTCCCAACACCAATGTATGAGTATTCTTTCCCCCCCACATCCTCACCAATATTTATTGTTGCTTGTTTTTTCAATGCATGCCATTCATACGGGGGTGAGATGGAATCTTGGTGGTTTGCATTTACATTTCCTTTATGACCAAGGATGTTAAACATTTCCTCATTTTTCTATTACTAATTGTGTTTTTTCTAAGAACTGTTTAGTTGGCTTGCCCATTTATTATTTGAGTTATCTATTATCTTCCTGCTTCTTTTAAAGGTCTGAATATTCTCAATATGAATTTTTTATTTGTTCAATAGTGGATGAAGAAATTTTCCAATTCTATTGCTTGTCTCTTGGTTCTGATAATTGCTACTTTTACTATGAAAACCCTTTTTAATTTTATGTAGTCTCATGTGTCAGTTCTTGCTCCTATCTTTTGGGCAACTAGAATTCCATTAAGAAAATATTTATCTGTGCCTGTAAAAAACAGGATTTTCCCTATATTTCCCTGTTTAAATCCATTTGGAATTCATTCTTATCCAGAATGAGAGATAGGTGTATAGTTTTAATCTCCTGTAAGTGGATAGTTTAGGTGATCATTTTATAGTATATTAATCATTGCACATGTGATAGGTAAGTGATAATCAGGGACATGTTTCTTCTCTCTCTATGGGTTGGTTAGTGTTCAGTCTCAATTAGTTACTGTGATAATAATTTTGAAAGGAGTATGGTTATGGTAAATATAAAGCTGTAAGTTGTGATGAAATTGTAGTTTAGAAACAAGTAAAACTCTAAGAACTTATTAAACCCTAAACATATCAGTACATATTTTACAGACTCAAGCATGCCCAGGTATCTGAACTCTGAAAATAGCTATATTCAATGGCTATTTGATTTTTGCTGGCAGTAAGTTCTGAATAATTTTAAATCAAATTGTATTATATGGTTTCTGTTCTATTCTAGTCTTTATGATGAATATATAAACCTTGAATACTATCACTTTACAGTATAAGTAATCCATAAGAAAAATAACAGTGCATGTTTGTTGTTAATATTCTGGTGTTCTCTCTGATTCTCGAGTAGTGGGGAAAAGTTAAACTATAAAATTAACTTCTTAGTTCTATTATTGATTAAATTGTCTTAATATTTTTTAGTGACCTCATTGAGAAAAATCCTACATTTATTCATTGTCAAAGCTACCATTGCTGATATTTTGACTTGGAATTTAGGTAATCATTAATAGGAACACTGTGCAATACAAAGTAGTAGCAAAAGAAGCAAGACTAGAGATAGAATTTTATATCCACATGATGTCAAGCTGAACCTTTTCCTGAGGAGACAGGGAGAATTGGAGGATATGAATTCTTGGACTAATATTTCCCTTGTATTTTCAATATTATTCTTCAGTTTGGAGAATTAAAAAGAGCCTACTGTTGCAATTTCTATAGATAATATATCTAGAAAAGATGCCGAGAGAACATCTTTGTAATAACATGTAAATAAATACATATTAGAAGAGAAATGTGAGATAAGCATGCATTTTTCAAGTCAAATAACCATCAGAATATAAGGAAAATACATGGAAAGTGCCTTCAGAGTGAGGTATTTTCCTACGAAAGGAAAATAGAGTTAAAAAATAAAATTAAGTGATCATGCTGTGCTGAAAGGAAGCTATGGGGAAGAAATAAATAAAAGGCTAATTGGACAGAAGAGTAGCAAGAAACCAGGGAAACTAGATTTTTTTTTGTTGCTTGGGGTATTTTGTTCCAATAAATTAGAAAGGTGTAAATTGCATTCCAAATTGAAATTCAATCAACTACCATAAATAGAAATAACAAGTACATATTGAGTACATATCTACCTACTCTTTTTTATCTGTAGAACATGTAGATTTCTGACAAAAGGAGCAGTTATCAGCGATCTTTCAAACAAATCCTTTCAAATGCAAGTAGTTTTCAACAAAATGTGAATATGACAGATTTGAAGAATTGATGATATATGTTTTAAAATTACTGCTTAAAAGAATGAAAAGTGAGAGTTTTCCAAGGACTTGAGAAAGAATTAAAGTAGCAGATAGATTTTATTACAAGCCAATTGCTAAAGAGCAGATAGCTTGTAGATTGGGGAAAAAAATAAAGTTGTTTTTTTTTTAAAGTGAGTAAAAAAAAGATTTTTTTTTTAAAAAGTGCTCTTATCTGTAATACTTTGGAGGCTGAGGGCAAGAGGATTGTGGTACCAGCAAGACATAGCAAAAAGTCCATGACACTCTGTATTGATGGAGGAAAGCTAGAGGTGTTATGACTTCAGGAAACCCATGGTACATTGTCACTCAGATGCATCCTCAGGGAGAAAGTCATACCCTATCCAAAAAATTATCCATCAGAAAACAGACCATATGTGACCCTAGTGGAAGAGTGCCAGTTTAGCAAGCAGGAGGCCCTGAGTTCAAATGCCAGTGGCACATCCCTTCCCAACTCTCAGCCACTTTTTTATTCCACCCAGGAGTATTTTCAGTTCCTTCCCAGAACCTAAAAGTTCTTCTGTGATACTTTTCCTAACTGCTCTCAAATATCCTGCTTTATTATTTTTGGATACTGAAGTAACAGTTTCTTATGTCTGGTGGCTTAGAGATCATTCTTTGTAACATTCCTTGCTCACAATAGCAGTTCTGTTTATTTGTTTCCGTTTTAGGTTTCTTTCCTCTTTCAGGCCTCAGTGGATGTACAGTTTTTTTCTAAAATCATGTGTAGATACCTAAGTGGTCTGACCATAGGGTCTTGGACTCTGTCTGTACAAAGAAATTCTATGTTATAACAACATTTTTTGTTTATGTATCTGTCTACTTCAAATTGCATGCTGAGATAGAAATCTGAGTGCCTAGCATGATGCTCACATTATCCAAAGCATGCATGTAGGTCTGATTAAATGAATTCCTCTAAGATTATTATTCATTGTCTTTAATATTCAGGTGCATTCCTGTTTCCAAATTCTGTCCAAAATGAAGATTTTTAAAATAATTATCTATCTATCTACCTACCTATCTATCTATCTACCTATCTGTCTATATTTGTCAGAGCTCATCAAATTGAACACTTAAATAGACATGTTAGTTAAATGCTACACAATTGTTTTCAATGTTAAAAAAGTTACATGAGACAATAACAATATTTAGAACAATCTGATTATCAGAATAATTTTTAAAAGTTGAATAATGAAAACAGTATAACTTGGAAAAATACTGTTTGGAAATCTAAGAGAAATAATTTTCATCTATAATTTTGACAGTTTTTAATTGAAAGTTACTATTTATTGATTACAAACAATTCAGTATACAATTATTTTTTTGGGGGGGGTCCGGTCGTGGGTCCTGAACTCTGGGCCTGGGTGCTGTCCCTGAGCCACAGCACCACTTCTGGCCTTTTTCATTTTGCTTATGTGGTGCTGAGGAATCGAACCCAGGGCCTCAGGCATGCAAGGCACGCGCTCTACCACTGAGCCATCTTCCCAGCTCTACAATTATTATTTTTACTGTTTCTCCAATTAGCCTTTTCCTACTTTAAATACACAAAGTTAGAGTCCCAGAGTATATAAGAAAATTAACCTATATGCCATTAACTACAGTGGCAGAACTAGAAAATAATACAAATCAAGCTGGCTGCTGGTGGCTCACGCCTGTAATTCTAGCTACTCAGGAGGCTGAGATCTGAGGATTGCGGTTTAAAGCCAGCCCCAGCAGGAAAGTCCAGGAGACTCTTTTTTTTTTTTTTTAGGCCCGATCATGGGGCCTGAACTCTGGGCCTGGGCGCTGTCCCTCAGCTCTTCAACTCAAGGTTAGTGCTCTACCACTTGAGCCATAGCGCTACTTCTGGCTTTTTTCTTACGTGGTGCTGAGGAATCCAACCCAGGGCCTCATGCATGCAAGGCAAATGCTCTACCGCTGAGCCACCTTCCCAGCCCCTCCAGGAGATTCTTATCTCCAATAAATCACTCAGGAAACCAGAAGTGGTGTTGTGGCTCAAGTAGTAGAGTGCTAGCCTTGAGTTGAAGAGCTCAGGGACAATGCTCAGGCCCAGAGTTCAAGCCCCACCACTAACATCAACAAAAAATGCAAATCAATATTATTCCAAAAATACTTGAATTTCTTTTATGGAAACTTATAATCTTTGTAAGTGAATATTTTCTATTCTTTGAGGTGATGCATTGGCTTCTGCACCATCTGATTTTAACAGCAGCTACAGTCATAAAATTATTTACATTAAATTTCCTTGTACTTTTGAGATTTTTTTTCTGCTTACTCACATACTTTGAAGTTTCCTAAATTTCAGCATTAAAAATTCCCTCATACGGATCAGAGATGATGATTGAGACAACTGAGTGAAAATTGTAAATTATAAGATAATCTTGAAGAAATATACCTTCATCTCTTTTAGGTAGAGAGTATAACTTGAGCTTTCCTAATCAAGGGATCATAATAATAGTTGTGCTTGAACAGATTAGAATAATTTCCAATTAACATACCAAAGCCTTTTCCAAAATCCTGTTGATTGAAGCTCCTGTGCAGACTTCCTTCTATATGAAGACCCTATTTTTAAATTTTAATTTATATTTTAACTTGAACATTATATTTTTTAACATCTCAGTTTGGAAATTCTTTGTGGAAAATGAAAAATAAAAAAGATAAAGATAAATGTGTCATAGAAAAATTTCAAGAGTTTAACTACAGCCAAAAACCAGAGAAAGGGGAGGCTTTGTTGTTGTTGGTTTTTGTTGATGTTGTTGTTGTTTTTTTAAATCAGAGGTAGTAATTAAGAGACCTCAAATCTGGAGTGATGCTAAAGGCTGGTGTGAAAAGTTTTGCCCTATAGAGTTGAAAGAGAATTCATATGTATGACTAGTTCCAAGGATTCCTCTTGCAAAAGATAATATTTGCAGTAGGGGATAGAGGAAAGCCTCTTTTATATTAATTTCTTGAGCTGCTTGTAGCTAGAGCCATCCCCTCTGCTGTTCCCTGTCACTTTTGGAGGTCTTTGAGCCAAGCCCAAGCTGCCTGCCTATCCCAACAGTGGTGTTTCTCATCAAAGAACCGTTGCCACGGCCTCTCAGTTCTGTGCAGGAATTGCAAAGCCTTTGAAATTGGTGCAGCCCTCACTGCACAGCTAGTAATAAGCATTAGAGAAAAACATGCAGCTCATTTGTTTAAAAGTTCATTGGCTTCAGTGTGATTTAGACAGATGTGAGGTAGGTTTTGCTTAGTGCTGTCTGGCCCCATGGCAATAAGGGGCTAGGTCGCCTTTCAAAGAGCCCTCAGTCCATGCCCATTGCTGAGTTCCTGCAACAATGGGGCTTTGAAAAGAAAAAGAGAGGAAAAGAAAAGAAAGGAAAGGGAAAAAAAGAAGAGGAAAAAAGAGAAAAAGAGCGATGACACCAGTGGGAGAGGTTGACAGCTCAGTCCAAACTCAAACAGTCCTTCTAGTGTCCAGGACAGAGGTGCTCGCATGAAAGTAGGTTGAGGTCTGGGTTCAGAACAGCCCAAAGAATTAATTTAAAAGAATTTCTCCACCCATTTGCTATAAAGGCAGCAGCAGCCACTGCTCCGATAAAAATACTTCCCACATCACAGGGCAGTTAGCCATGTAGATTCTGCCATATTCCCAGAGAATCTTATTTGGGAGAAATACCTCTGAGAAATAATAGATTTTAGAGTTACTGTCTACCAGGCACAAATAATAAACAAAAGCCATCCATGATTTTCATCAAATAGAGAATTTCCATTGAATAGAGGATCTGAACAATCAACACACATTATTAAGGACAGTTTATTTCCTGCAGAAACAATCCTCTTTGGAAAGAGGCATGTGTTTATTAGTCATGATGCGTACTGAGTAACAGACATTTCGAGATGTGAAGCATGGGTAAAATCAAGATATGTTTTTGCTAGCCTGTGCAGACATATTGATAGTGCTGGGGTATGATGCTAATTCCACAAGCAAATGGATCTATTGTTATGATCCTGCTGAGAGCTCAGAAATTGCTTTTATATTTAAAACCTTATTTTGAGAGCTGTCAGGCAGCAGATAATACAAATCCAGTTAAAGTGTGTCAGAGATTTTTGAAGTAAATCTGAGCAGGTACACAACAATAAACTATAATGCCTATAATATGTAGGTCTGATTACTTAAAAGCAATTTCTAGATCTTCCTTTTAAACCACACCAAATGTGTGTACATAGAACAACTTTTCAATTTAACTACTGGTAAACCAAAATAAAGCTTCAAATAAATAAAGAAGGTAATTAGAAGAGAGTTGTGGGAAGACAATAATTTAATTTAGAACTTCAGTTGCCACATGACTATAATTAAATGGTTGTGCAGTGATTTGAGTGTGGCCAAATCCAGTGAAAATTTAGTCATGCACTGAAAGGTTTTTAAAAGGATAAAATTTGAACATATCTTGAAAATTCAACTCAACCATTTGTGCAAGTTTGCGTGCTGTAGAATGAGGTGACATTTAAGTGTAGTATGAAGTAGGCAAGAAATCTTAGAGTTGAACCAGTACTTCCAGCCCTGTCTTGATTGCCTACCAGTTAAATAACTTTGAGTAATGGGTAACTAGCTGCAGGATGGATTGATCAAAAGCAAACTCTGAGATAAACCATCATATGCAAGACATTTGTAAAATGGTAACTTTGTGATGAACCCTTCTGGAAAAGAGGGGAAAGAGTCGGGAAGGAACAGAGAGGAAATCAAGTTTTAATCCTTCTCTGATTAAAATCTCTGAAGAGCACACACAGAGCTCTTTAGTGATGCTCATACCTCTACATTCTAGCAACTGTCAGTCTTCAATGAGCAACACTGAGGGAAGGGAAGGTTTTTGGATATGGAGCTCTTCTCAGCTGAGAAAACCCTTGAGGGACTAATTGTTGAAGATTGTCTGCTGTAGGAACTTCCAATAGTAAGAGATATGGGCTAGGGATAAGAACGTAATATCTTCTATAGTAAGTCTCAGGGAGGTGGTTTTCAATGACAATTTTGCTACTTTAAAGTTCATTCTGTTGAACAAAATGGCTGGAAGTACTGTAGATTTCAAAATAGCACATTACTATTTGAATAGTGGTGTAGGAAATCATAACTAATTGTATAAAATAATAAGTGTAATATTAATGTTACTAAAATATCCTGAAGCATACTAGGTATAATCATGTGGTAATTATTAACCTCTATTACATAAAAACAGTGCAAATGGAACTAAGCAGTGGGTTAATAGCATTCCAGATTTAAGTAGTTGTACCATTACTAGATGTAAAGCTAAGTCTCAGTTCAACATATTCAATTATGACGGTTGACAACTACTTTTTTTTTTGGTGTTGTCAAGTATTGCAACATACACAGTGATAGAAGAATTGTCACTAAATAAGTCTGTAAAACTTCATGGGGACTTGTCATTCCTTACACCAAGGGTTACTATATTTTACTGTTTTATCCATTGTTTAAGAATATGGAGATATTTGCTGATATTTTTAACTATGAAATAAGGAGCTTCTCTATTTTTAAGTGTTGATTCCTCTAAAGACTTCATTATCAGATAGAGCACTATGAAAGCAAGTTATATATACATTATGAAAACAAATTATGTAGATTATACATAATTTGCATATATAAAAGCATAATACATATACATGTATGTATAGATGCATTTGTGTGAATGTATGTATACATACAAATATACATATGGTGAGACTGAGTCAAATATATTAAGACAATATATTGGTCGTGTTTCTGTGGCAATAAGAAAATGCTTGAGAAAATTAACTTAAGGAAGGACAGATTGATGTTAGCGTGTGTTTTCAGAAGTCTCAGCCCATGGTAGCATGGTAGTTTGAGCTTCACTATGTAAGGGAACACATCATAACAGAAGTTTCTAGAAGAAAATTGCTCACTTTGTAGAAATCAGGAAGTATAAGAAGAGATGAAGGGTCAAGGTCCTAATATATCAGTCAAGGGCAAAACCCCAACCACATTATTTTATCTAACTAAGTTCTCCTGACACTGCTATGATCTGATGACCAAAATTTAACCTATGGGGTTTGGAAAACAATTAACAAACATCCCAATAAATAATCCATACAAAAAGCATAACCAATATTTACCCTCAATGTCTCAGTAGCATAGTATTTTTTATGTTTGCTCACTGAAATTTAAGCCTTGTATTATATTTATAGAAATGATCACTTAAAAATATAAACCCACAAAGCTACAACATACCCCAATAAGAATTTAATATGGTCATGTCCAGATTCAGAGAAAAAGACTAAAGTCTAATTCATATATTCCTCAACCCCCCCCAATGAAGTTGAAACATTATTATTAAATATGCAGAAAGGTTTTATGTATTGTGTTTTAAGGACAAATTTGAACTTACTACTTTCAAGGTAAAGCAAAATTCTCAATGAAATGTGTGATGATTTTTTTTTTTGTCGGTTGTAGGGCTTAAACTCTGGGCTTGGGCACTAACCCTCAGCTCTTCAGCTGAAGTCGAGCACTCTACCACTTGAGCCACAACACCACTTCCGATTTTCTGAGTGGTTTATTGGAGATAAGAGTCTCGTGGACTTTCCTGCCCGGGCTGGCTTTGAACCGTGATTCTCAGATCTCAGCCTCCTGAGTTGCTAGGATTACAGGTGTGAGCCACTAGCACCAGGCTTGATAATTATTTTTATAGTCATGTTTATCACAAAATTCATCATGTCGAATAAATTGTTTACAATGATAATATTCTCCAGCTGCTTCACAACTTCAAAACCCCAGCTTTCTCAGTGTTTTATTACATGTCAAAAGCTGAAGATTTCTTTGCATAATCAAAGATGTTTAGATTTTTTTCACTGTTACTATTTTCATTTGCTTCTCCTGAAGTTTACATCATTATTTTATCTTGACTAATGTAAACATTTTTTTGACTGAGTCAGAAGAAGATGAAACTATTTTTGTCAGCTAGCTCATAATTAGGTTTAAGTCAACTTCATAATTCTCAAAGCAATTAACATAATCAAAACAAGCATGTCTTAAACATCAAAGTTTAATAATAACAAACACTTTTGAAAGGACTTTGTAGATGACTTATCTCCAATATGAAACTATAGAGGGAAAGACAAATGATCATACTAAAGATGAAAGGAATCCAAGGAAACATATTCAAAATGAAAAAGCATGGAAGGAACAATAATGATAGTTTGTTCAGTGCCAGTAATTCATTCACCCCCAAATGTGAGCATATTGTTTGGAACCACCTATTCTTCATAATCCACCCAGGTGCATATGACTGATGGTAGAACACTATGAAAAGACGAGTTAAATTGAATTTAATCATGAAGCAACACAACATAATCTTGACAACTATCCACAAGACTATGTCAGTATATTAATGTAGATTAAAATTTGATGGTCCCTTAATTTCAGAATGATATTTGAAAAAATGTGGAAGATATTATCAACATAATTGATATCAAAACAACGCAAGATCAAGGGATTTATTGCCCTGATCAATTCATTAATTCAGTATCACTTTTCTTTCACTAAAACTATTGTATATTCTAGGTTGCCTATTACTGAGAAAAAAAGTCCAACAGATCTAATTCTTTGAGAATGTCACAAGTTACAGTCTTTCAAGGTATCTACTTATGATATAATGATTACATATCCTTGACTTTGTTATGGAAACATTAACAATCTCTTTTATAGCAGGAATTACAGAATCTGAATACTGTAGAGATGGGCTGATATAAAGAAGGTCCTAGTTATTAGTTAGAAACTAATCATTTGTGTGCCATGAACAGCATTTTCATAGAAATCTCCTCCTACCTTCTTGGGGAAATTTTCATAAACATTTTAACATACTAAATTTGATTCTACAAAAAAATACTTAAAGTACTCTTGAAATACACTTTATGAAAAAGTCTCTGTTATTCAAATGGCAGAGATTTGTCTCATTCATCTGTGCTAAAGACATATTTTCATCAATTGTGAAATAAAGGGACTTGGGTGAAATAAAAGGACTGCAATATTTTACAGAGGTTTTTATTTCAGAATATTGTTCCTTAATTTGAGTGACAAAAATTCTGTAGTCCAACATGTAATTTGGACTACAACATTTTTTTTATTTTTATTTTTAAATTTTTATTTATTTTTTTATTGTGAAAATACTGTACAGAGGGGTTACACTTACATGGGCAAGATAATGAGTACATCTCTTATCAAGCATTGCAGCCTCCTCCTTTGTTTCCCCTTCCCATCCCTTCCCATCCTCCCACATTTTTATAAGCTTCAGTGAATGGTACATGGAGGTCTCATTTTGACATGTCCATCCAGGCATATACACTCTACCTTGATCAGACTTACCAGTCCATTTGTCTCCCTTGTCCTTACAACAACTTACTTGCCTAAACAAGCTTCAACAAGCTTCAATTTTCCATTTCCACATATGCATATATAAAGTATTTTGAACATATTAATCACCTTCCTTCACACTGTCCTTCTTCCTTCCAATAGTATCCATACCCCAGATAGGAATTTAGTTTCAGTTTACATTCTTAGTATGTAATTAAAAGTCTTGAAGACTTTCTCTCCAAATGTCCTAGATAAATTCAGAAACAATGTTGCTTAAGAGATTAACTTTCAAAATGAACTGACTTCGGATTTTAAGTGTCTTTCATATTCTCTAACAATGATTTTATAATAATAATAATTTATATCACAAATGGCATTTAACAACTGTTTTATACAATTCAAGATCTTAGTAACAATTAAAGCAGACTCTGATCTAATCAGTTCCAGGTATTAAATTAAGAGAAAACTTTTGCCTCCAAATCAAATAGATGAGGAAGTTGCTGGCTGCCTGACAAGGCTGCACACATCACTAAATATGCAAAGCTAGATGGGGAAATTTTGCATTTTGGATCTGTAGACAGTAGCAATTGAAGAATGTTTATCACTAATGAAGAGCACTGGAACAGCTCAAGTTAATTAGCATTTATCCTTCCTCCTTTGCTGAGTCCCTCTATCATGCTTCATTCAGCATTAAGTCTAAGCATGTTCAATTAGGAGTAAAAGTGAAGCCTGAATTACCTATCCTTGAGAAACATTGGCAGCTGAACGCCAGCTTTCTACATTCATTTGTCAGCATCAGCAATGTATTCCCAGAGGTATCATGTATTATCTGTTTAAAAACATATTTTTTATTTAGAAATTAAAGTTATGTGATAATTCACAAAACAAAATACAAATCTATCACTACCAACCAATGAAATAAAGTAGTTGACTTTTTTTCTTTTACATTTTTATTCCTCTCTACTAACACTTTAATACATTATGGCTATAAAACAATAATTTTAAAATTACTATTTCTATAATTAGGTTGTTTCTAGAATGGAAATATGCTGTGTAGGATGAAGTATTTTAACACTCTGTGAAAGGACATCCTAATCCATTTGAGTGGTGTGAATTGAAACCAAAAATGTTTGTCAAGATAATTCTTACTATTGCTAAACTCTTTTATTATATTTTTCTGCTTTAAATAATAGGCAATATTCCCAATTTACTTATATATACAAGAAAGCTCAAATTTCTAAATCTCATCTAAAGTAGAACTAAAGTAAGATACTTGCCTAATTGTTTTATTCATCAGTTTTTAGGAGGGGCAGCACTAGGGTTTGATTTCAGATCTTTGTGCTTGCTAAGCAGGTGTTCTACCACTTCAGACAAACTTCTATCACATTTTCTCTAGTTTTTGTCATATAGTTTTCCATTTTGTCTATGCTGACCTGGAATATAATCTTCCTATTTATACTTCCCTTAGTACCTTGGATGACAGACATATACCACTATCCAGCTTTTTATGTTTATATGAGTCTCACAAACTTTTCTGCTTATGGTAACTTTGAACCACCAGCCTCCCACTTCCTGAATATCTAGATTTATAGGTAAGAGCCACTGGCACTAGGCCATTTATTTATTCTTAAAATACTGCTGTATATCTCTATGCAGTGTAATTATTTATTTTGTGTCACTTAAGAGAAAAATTATCAAATTGTTAGGCTCATTGAGTGTTATATTTTTCAGTTATATTCTTTCTGGGGAATTCCTTTTCAACACATTTGCCTGTCTCCCGAAGCAGGAGACTAAAAGAATGCATGACAGTAGTTTTCTCTAGAAGAAACCACTTGGAGTTTGCTAATTTTTATATAAAATAATACCAATGTGATGCATACAGTGATAAAGCAAAAGAGAACAGTACTTTACATTTTAAATGTAAGTACTTTAACTTATATTCATGCTTCATATTCAATAGTCTTCCAAACAATGACAATAAAACCCCCTGCCTGGGACTTGCATTACATTATACATATATAACATTATTTACATACATATATATGTACACATATATCACATTGTATAACATCACAGATACTATTGAATATCATGAAAAAATATGTTACATCATGGAGAGAAGTTGGATTACTAGTACTTAACTTAGTCCCATTGGTCTCCAATTCTAAGGAATGATACAATGATATTCTGGAAACCTGGAAGTCAGCCTGTTTGTGAGAATAATAAAAAAATATACTTTGGTCTATCCTTTCATTTTCTAAAAAAAATATCAATTTCTCTGAACCAAAAGATGTCATTCAACCACTTTTATAGTTGAGTAGGTTGAAAAGAATCTGCTTTAACCTACTTTAAAATATGTGTTATTGTCTAGTCCAGAGAATTTTCCCCTCATTATCACCTCATAAAGCAATGATGAGAGGAGACTAGGCTTCTTGTCCTAATGCAGTTGTAATGAAGTGAAAGTTTTCTGGTTTGCTGTTGAATTCTTCCACTTGAATTTTGAAACCCATGCCAAAACACACTGTTGCTTACATATTAATGCATTTTTCTTCCCCAGAACTTAGATTTTAGCATTTACAGAGATCGAATAAATCAAAGAATTCTTTTTAAAAAGGACTGTGGTAGCTATATATTGTATACATTAACAAAAATCACAAAAAGAAAAAAAGAAACTTGCTGTTAAGTTTCAAAATGTCTTTATAATGGTGAGAACTTTAATCAGACTTGATATAAATACTTCAAAAAATAGTAATAGTGGTTCTTTTACTATTAGTGAGCATGTGATTTTTTCAAAGAAGTTAAATATGGTGTCAAATACAAAATAATGCATTTGTATGTGTGTGCTGGTACTGTTGCTTGAACTCTGGGCTTTGTGCCCTGGCATGGTGTTTTCACTTACGGCTGGTTCGCAACAACTTGAAACATATCTCCACTTTTTCTAGTCAATTTGAGATAAGAATCTCACAAACTTTCCTGCCTAAGCTGACTTTGAACCCACATTTTTAGGTGAGACAGGGGGCCAAACAAATTGCTGAACTTTTAAGAAGCTACAGAGTATGAAAAGAGCCAGGCTCTAGTAGCTCACACCTATAATCCTAAATACTCAGGAGCTCAGGAGGCTTAGACGGTTCAAAGCTAACCAGGCAAAAAAGTCCAGAAGATCCTTATCTAGAAATGAACTGTGGCTCAAGTGGTGGAATGCTAGCTTCAGCACAAAATATCAGGGAAGGAGCCCAGGCCCTGAGTTCAAGCCTGAGGACTGCACCAAAGAAATAAAAATAAAAACAAACAACTATAAAAACAAGAGACAATATTTGTTGTCTAAAATCTATTTGAAATTTTAAGTAAACCCTAGTAGAAAATTCCTTCTTACTGGAAAGGGTGAAAATACTTTTGATCTTATCCTAAAACATATACATCAGTATGTCAACATGTGTCTAAAAAGCCATAAAGATTAATCATAATCATTTTAAAGTATTTAGAAAGTGAAACCAACTCCTAAAAATACTCATAATCTCCTACTTCAAGCACAAGCAATTTCTGTCCTATAAATTTTACAAATTCACCATTAGTGGAAAAATTTTGTTCCATGTAACTACCACTTACGAGCTGCTGGAGTCTTCCTTTAAAACCACACAACCACACACTAATAAGACATATGAACTATGGTTCCAATAGTCATGGCACAAGAACTTGTACAATACTGAAAATAAATATTTTTTCAATTAGGAAAAATTAAAGATATTTTAACTATACAAGATTATGAAATGCATGCTTTCTTTTATTTATATCAGTATTTGTATTCATGTTTAGGAAACAAATAAAAATGCAGAAGAAAATAATAGCCTCAAGAGAGATAGATTTTAATTCTTTTTCTTGGAAAAAGAATTCTGTTAATCTTATCGTCGTCATGAATGAATACCATTTTATTGTTAAAGATTCCTTATAAGTGCCGCATGAGTGTATATTGCCCAATTTCTACCTTTAAATCTAAAAATACATTATCTGTTTTGCTTCCATAACAAGTATTAAATTCACTTATTATCTTGTGCATAATTAATAAGGTATTCAAGTTTTCCATGCATAACTTTAAAGGTAAGTAAAAGCTATTAATATACGGGACCAATGCTAAAATAATTTTGTGATTTAATGTTCAATCTTGTATACAAATTTTGCTAACTGCTTCCAATAAAAAATAGATTTGTTCCAAACTGATTTTGTTATTTCCATCAAATTCATACAATAAAATGATAGATGGAAAGTCATCTGTGATGTAGTATCATAAATGGTGTGTTGTATTTACTTTAAAAATCATCTGGTGACAAAATAGACCACATTTTAGGCCACAAAGCAAACTTGTCTAAATTCAGAAACATTGAAGTTATACCTTGCATCCTCTCTGACCACAAGGGAATAAAATT
>NW_012267325.1:5485587-5502747 GCF_000151885.1 Dipodomys ordii
GGGGGGAAGGAGAAAGATTGGGATTTGGGGGGGAGGGGGGAGGCTGGGAAGGGATGGGAAGGGTAAACAAAAGGAGGAGGCTGCAATCCTTGGTAAGAAAAGTACACATTATCCTGCCCATGTAATTGTAACCCCTCTGTACAGTATCTTCACAAATAAAATAAAATTAAAACAAACATACAAAAAATCATCTGGTGATTATTTAAAAAAGACATTTATTTATGGATATATAAATTTTTACATCCTTTAAGATACAAGAATAACATAACCATGTACACATCTATTATAATACAGAAAACACTACAAATTTCAGTGTGTAAGAAAAATACAGAATATGAAGGCATATAAAGAAATAATTAGAATCATTATTAAACCAAATAAAATGTTGAGAAATTTAAAAAATATACCAGGTCACATATGTTCAATATTTTTTAAAGAAGAAACTCTATAGTCATAGAACTAGAAAATAAACAATTTTTCCAAAAGTAAATCAAAACTCTATTATTCATAAACTAAAAGAGATAAATTATTGGCATAATGTTCCCCAACTTTGTTAATTTTATGAAATAATCTCATCCTTTAGAAAATGAAAGCCAAAAAGTTATATTTACAAGATAAATTATAATTAAGCTTTTAAATAAGCCTAAAGAAAATAAAAGATAGGAAACTTATAAAAGTATATAAAAGTACAATTCAGAAAAACCCAACAGATTATATTTCAAGAAAAGGAAATAGTAGAGAAAGAGTAGGAAATTAAGGCCAGGGTGGAAAAACTATTTCAGCAGAGATTTACAAAACTAAAA
The DNA here is from genome assembly GCF_000151885.1 of Dipodomys ordii. Lineage (NCBI taxonomy): Eukaryota > Metazoa > Chordata > Mammalia > Rodentia > Heteromyidae > Dipodomys > Dipodomys ordii. The sequence continues at coordinate 5,486,391 of NW_012267325.1, forward strand.
TAAAAATCAAATAATCACAAAGCATGATGCCTTTATGAAGATGACATAAATGGAGAAGAAAAGTCAAAAGCAAAACAGGATTTACAACATCTAAATGCTGAATATACAAAAAGTTATTGAAAATATATAACAAATGTCCTCCTTCCCCTCCCCCCACAAAAAAAGAAAACTCATAACTGTGGAACACAGCTAATGCTAAAGACAACAGCACATGCAGAAATAAAAGATTTGAAATTACACAATAGAAAATAGATCCATGATGACCAACACCAAAAACAAATTCTTGCAAAGCTATTGAACTTTAAAAATCTTTTTATCTTCATGGGAAAAATATCATGCCTCTTAAAGGGAAAGAAAATTAGCCTGTCTTTATACTTTGCAAAATCAAGAGTTTATGTTAGAACACAGTGGGATGACTCATTTGAATGCGCAATAAAATAGATCACAAATATGAGATCTAGGTCTTAAAGTATAAAAACTGGAGACAAAAACTAGAGGCTGAGAAGCCTGAGATGAAGGCGTCAGTGTCTGTACATCTTATGCTTCATCATTTGGTGGAAGTAGAAAGAAGTAAGAGTCAGCTGAACTCAGCCTCTTATAACAACAATCATACCAAAAAAAAAAGAACAGAATTATGGTGAGGTAGGGGAAATCTTATGCCCTGGGCTCAGAGAACTGCTGATAAAAATGTTCAATGAGGAAGTGGTGCTGTGGCTCAAGTGGTAGAGCGCTCGCCTTGAGCTGAAGAGCGCAGGGACAGAGGCCAAGCCCCGAATTCAAGCCCCATGACCGACAAAAAAAAAAAATCTTAAAAATGTTCAATGAAAAGATAGAGAACCTTCTTCAAGGAATTTTGTGAACATGATGGGCCTAATCAGAGAATAATGAAAGAATTCACAGAGAACAGAAATAAAAAAGCTAAATAAATCCCAAGAAAATACAAAGGAGTCCAATGAAAATACAGCTGCACAGCTAAAGGGGATCAAAGAAGGCACAGATAAATAAATTAATGAAGGAAATCATTGCAAGAATTGAAAAAAGACTTTCTTGAAGAGATAGAAATCATGGAAATAAAATGAAAGAGAGAAATAAAAAATAAAGCAGAAAGGTTCTGCAGTGGAATAGATGATATAGAAAACAGAATTTCTGAGCTTGAAGATAGAACAGATATAGTAGAGACAAAGTATATGTATATATACATACATATATATTTATATATATGCATACATATATATAAACTAAGACACAAGAAAAGAATCTGAAAGAAGTTCAGAACTCAATTAAAAGACCAAATTTGGAGCTGAAAGGTATTGAGGGAGAAAAGCAAATGGCTAAAGGACTAGGGAATCTATTTAAGATCATTAAAAAGCAAAAAACTTCCTAAATTTTAAAAAGACAAGCCTGTCTAGCTAGGTACAAGATGCTTTTAGAACACCTAACAGACTAGATTCACTAGAAAAAAGCCTCTCACTTACATAATCTGATCAAAACTGATTTACAGAAAATAGAGAATAAAATAAAGAGAGAAAAAAGTCACAGTACTGAAAAGGAAAAACCTATCAAAATATTTTTAACAGGAATCTTAAATGCAAGCAATGTCAACCAAGAATACTACATCCAGCCAAGCTTTCATTCATAAACACAGGGCAAACAAAACATTCCATGACAAAAAAAACCATAACAGAAGAGACACAACAAATTTAAATAATCTGTGAATACAAAATTGACAAGGTTTGGAATACATTTAATATAATTACAATCAGAAACTGAAAAAAATTCAACATTTTCCTCTTACAAAATAAGTGGAAACTCAAAGATAATTTTGTAGAAATAGAGAATGGAGTGGGAAGGAAGGAGGGAGGGAGGGAAGGAAGGAAAAAACAAACGGGTCAGAAAGAAAATAGATGTTATTGTGTCAGTTGGTTTAAAAAGCTAGAAAACAATCCAATTAATAAAACTGAGCAACCTAGTTCAGTAATAATAAGCCACACTGATAAAAACCCATAAAGATTAGCCAGTATTTAAAGAAGCAGACATCAAATATAGAATGCTAAAAGGAATAAAACAAAATGTTACTTCATTGAAAACATAAACAAAGTTGGGGAAATCCTTACTCAAAGGGTAAAAGATCCAAAAAAATAAAATGAGAGATGAACAAGAGGAAATGTGGCTGTAAAGAAACAGAGGTGAAGACATCTGAGTATGCAATAGCTTGAAAACATAACACCAGAGGGCAGGAGGAAGGGCCAAGGGGAGTTCAGAGCCTTAAAATGACATGGAGTTTCTCAGAACTGGTCTGCTTTGAAGAGGGCCGAGTTGAGTGGGATGGAGAGAGGAGGGACACAGCACATATTTAGTCAGGGCTCAGAAAGTCTAGAGATAACTTCTGGTCCTATCTGAAGAGCGGTTTGAGGAGAAAGGCTGATTGGACATACAACAGGTCTGAGAAGAACAAAGTATCCCTGCGGATGCAGAAATTACTGCACTGGGGGCTGGCAGAGGACAAGACCCTGTGAAGTAGGAGCCCAGAGCCTGGAATAAATCCAGCTGGGAGAGGAGAGAATCAGATAAGCCACACGTGAGAGGAAGTGGAGACAGGAAATTGTGGAAGAACTACCAAGAGTTAGATGAGAGATACCCCGAAGATGATTTTAATTCGTGAAAGTACAGGGCAGAGCTGAGTCGTGAGAAAAGTGAGTGTAAAATGATGCACTGTCCCTATTGTCCATTCCTTAGCTACCCCCTCAGCCCTGGACTCGAGGGCTTCTAGAACAAATGGAGGGAGGGGCTCACTACAACAGGAGGTTCATTAGGTCCACCAGGTAACTATAATTTAGCATGGAGAATTATGCATTGAAGGTAAAACTATCCTACCCGCTGTGAGCAGTCTTGCCACAGTCTTCATGGTGACTCAGCAGTTCCTCCTGGCTTCAGAAAGAAGACCATATCTCCTTCTTTCCTTTTTCTCATTGACCAATGGGGTGTGAGATGCGGGCCACGCCCACATTCTATGATGCTTAGTGTGCCCTGGAATTGTCTCTGGCTCACACTGCAATGAAGAGTTTTAGGAGCTGGTAGTTCATGGTGATTGAAAGTGCCCTCCCACACATTTTCCCCTTCCCACACCTGTCATGTCCGGAGAAACTAGACAACAGCAATGGCCTGCAGCTAAGAAAAAATTATGCGACATCAAGAGAGAATCGGTCGTGAAGAAACAAACTAAAAATCACAATAACCCTGAGACCACCACTCGAGGTAAGTGACCTCCAAAGGCCCTGAAAGACTGCAATGCACCCAGAGATCACAGTGCTCCTACACCATCATCTAGAGACGACTCTCATTTCATTCTGTGTCCCTTCCCCTCACATTGTTAGAACTAACACAGCATCAGATTTTCATTTTGTAGTCCCTTAATGGTCTTAGTTCATTTTATGCAGCCCTAACAGCACATCTCGTTTATAAAGAGCAGAAACTTATGAACTCACAATTCTGGAACTGGAAAGGCCATGATGGAGGGGCTGACATGTGATGAGAATACCTTATGAAAGGCAGAAAGACAAAAGACAAGAAGAGGTCTATAGAGGCCTTTAGGTAAAAGCACGGTACTCCACCCATGGAGCCCCATGATCTAACAATGTCACAAAGTCCCTCCCAGTCCTTACTACTATTACAAAGACAATACATGTCAACATTACTTTTTCCTTAATACTTTTACAAAGACAATACATGTCAACATTACTTTTAAATGACAAACATTCAAACCCCAACACCATGTTTTCGGCCTCTCCTTTTCTATCCCCTGCTAGTATAATGCTAGCAAAACTAGTATTTCCTAAATTGATTGCCTCTTCAGCAACCATTTCAAAGGAAAGGTATTTATGTATGTATGTATGCATACATGTATGTATGCACACATGCATGCATGCATGTATGTATGTGTATATATGTATGTATTATTCTATTTTTCACCATTCTCCAAGCATTTCCTCATCAACAAGGTGCTTCTTCAGTACCCCAGAACTCCTTCAAGATTGCAAATGTCTCCTGATGGTCCTCTCTTAATGTTTATGCCTTCAAGATGGAATGTCCCTTCTCTATCCTCTTTGGCGAACATTTATAAATATTCACTTACAACTACAAATCTTGACTCAAGTCTTTGTAGCCTCTCAAAATAGGTCAAAATGTTGGCTGTCCAGGCAATTTTGCAAGAGAGATAGGTTGGCAACTAGAAATTTAGTGTGACTAGACACATGGAATCATAGGAGTCCTAACTGTCAGAGACCAATCTCTGTGAAGTCATAAAACTGCAGATCATTAAAACTTGATTGATTGTGCTGTGCTGGAATGGAATGTCACAAATTCCTTCAATGTTAGATTAACAGCCAATTACTTGCTCATTCTTGATCTCTCTTAAGCATAACATGTCTTCTTGCATGCTCCCTTATACTGTACCTTCTTTCACTCATCCCCCAGCTGGTTTCTCCACTTTTCTCTCCTGTGTTCATTACACAGTAAGAACAGAATTTATTATCATCTTATTATTTCACAGTGATACTGAGACATACCTCCACTGGAATTTCATGGTTAGGACTCTCTACACAGTGAGAGTACCACTTAAGGTCAAGGAAAAGTCACCTTGCTAGAAAATCAACAAATATAAAATAAGAGTCATAAATACTTTCCTTTTATCTTGTTTCTGTGGATGTTTTGTCAAGAATTAAGCGTCAGAGTTAATGAAGCTGAACAATTAACAGTCCATGGCAAGGGTTAAAAGACCACCTGTCAGTAAGTGTTTCATTTGTTTTAATTATTATGACCATTTGACACATTGATGAGGACTTGTATACACATAATCTTTTGTGTTCCACTGCTGTCACCATATGCAAAGGTTGTAAATTAATAAGAACACATCTGTCACACTCAACTTCATCCCAATGATGTTTTTCTCCATTTTTACTCTTCCAAAAACCTCTGATGTTGACCCTCTAATTTTCAATCACAATCCCTTTCTTCCCAGCTCTGAAAGCTCTCCTTTCCCCCAAACTTCTATTTTGGTGCAAACATCTTTCAGCATTACCACATTCTCCCAGTTTTTCAGTGCAATTCATTCTTTCATTTTCTCCTGTTTCTGTATTTGAAATAATTTTATTACAATTATTCTAGTGAAGACATCCTCAGCTCTCCTGTACTACTCTCATTTGCTGCATGTATCAAAAATATCTCTAGATTAAAATAAGAAAAAATATTTTCAAATATATATAATTGTACAAAAGGAATATTTTAGTAGTAGGGAACAGAGCTGAGCAAGTCATCTCTACTTAATCAAATAGAAACAGAAGGTAGGAAAGCTCTCATCTTAAAGACTGGAAAATATTGCTGTTGTGCCTTTTGCTGACTGTTTTATCCCATTCATGTTGAATTGCAAGTTTTCTTCCTCCATATCATCGTGTGTCAGATTGCAGCTGGTTTCTTTTGTGTTTAATGTTTCATTCTAGCCTGACTTTAGTATATTCCTCTACTGACTATCTTTTCTTTATTTATTTCAAATACTTTCTAAGGGAGTTTTGAAGAAATTTGAAGATGTATACTACTTTTTTGATAGAATTAAGATGAATTTCACTAGTACTCATTCCATCTTTTACATTTACTTATTTCTTAAGGAATGTTGCTGAAATCTGGGGAGCACTTTAATTTTTGCCTTGTTTTTATTTTTTAAGGGAATTTCTGATCTATTTCTAAGTTGGTTTTTTAGAACTCAGGTATTATTAAGAAAATTTGTTAAGAATGTGTTATAAAAGATTTTGTAATTTTCATTAGCCATAAACATTTGAAAACTGGTTGCCAAATAGATTGTTAGGTAGGTTTATTATTTATTTCTTCCAAATTTGTTTAGAACTGATTTTGAAGTTATTGACACTTCATTAATATATTAACATTCCTCCTTTTTTATGGTGTCTCATACCCTAGTTATTTTTCTTTTAGAGTGAATTACACTTTTTCTATTTACTCAGGCCCTTGTATAATAGGTGTTACTCAAGAGGTCAGAAAAAATATTTCAAATAGTTGTGCTCTGTCTTATATGAATACTAAAATCTACTCTTCAATCTTTTCCTAAATCCCGTTTTGCACATCTAGTGTTGTGAATATTTTGCTAAGGAATTCAAACATATACTAGAGTGCCGGGCTATGAGAAGTTACTGTTACCTCCTACTATTTTGAAACTTTAGAGGATAGACAAACTCAGGTCTGTTCCCTATTATTGAAATTTTCCTTGTCTGTAATTACCATTACTTTTTCTTTTTTGTCCTTCTATAAAGGAAAAGCAAACCATTACTTTTCAAGGCAAGATCTTGTAATTGTATTTATACCAAAAACCAAATAAATCAACACCAAAACAAGACAGAACGAAAATAATTTAGGCAATGGGAACATTTCTATCTTTGCCCCAGTTTGCAATGCTTTATTTCTTTTTCTAAGTTAAACTTTCACTCATTCTTTAAAAAAATAAAAATACCCTATTATGAGTAAAGTGTCTATAATTATTTCTCACGTATAACTCAAGTCTTTAAGGTAAGCAAAATTTTAATTGTATATTTTAAGTGACAAAACTACAAAGTATTTGAGTAAAAGTATTCCTTTGTCCCAAGCAAAGCTTCCTAAAATGTAATTTCCTCTATGTAAGTTGACAATTTCCTCTATGTAATTAATTCCCTCCATGTAAGTTTCCCTTCTTTCTTAAGGTTGTCTTCCTTATTTCTCAGAAGAAAATTATTACTATGAGTAAAGTGCACTTTTACTGAGGGCAAAGATTGAAGCTTGAGAGTAGACAGATAAGTGGTTCCCTGAGACAGCAGGATAAGGAAGAATCATCAAACCCTTCTTTCTTCATCCTTTGCAATCCATTGCCTCCTCACGTCCACTACAATTTTAGTTGTGAGTACAACTCCAAGTGCAGAACTTGGACAGTTCATCTGCTCAAAAAGACTAAGGACTCTGAAAGTGAGAGGCAGAAGTGAGGGTAGGAGTAGGCTAAGAGCCATGCAGAGAGAGCAAAGCAATCATCTCCCACTGAAAAGATGACATGTACATGTTCCAGCATAAGTACAAAGGGAAGAGGGAATAAAAGCGAAGAATCACAGTGGTGTTGCTCAGCACGGAGTTTCTCCTGAGAGGTCCTGTTGTGGCGAACCTGCAAGTGAGAAATGCAGTGAATATTTACAGACCAAGTTCCAAGTTTCTTTGATCAGAGAAAGAAAGAAAAAAAGAGTAAAAGAAAGGAACGAAGGAAGGAAGGAAGGGAAGGAGGAAGGGAGGGAGGGAAGAAGGAAGGAAGGAAGGAAGGAAGGAAGGAAGGAAGGAAGAGAGGGAGGGAGGGAGGGAGGGAGGGAGGAAGGGAGGAAGGAGAGAGAAAGAAAAAAGAAAACAAAACAAAAACAATTGCGAATAAGAGAAGGCTAATTATGGGGAGAGCTAATGACAATTCCTTTCTCAGAGAAGGTTTTAAATGACTTCATAATTGGAAACATCCAATCAACAGGATTATTCCAAAACTACAGTTAACAGTCATCCTCTTTCACTAAGAATTTTCTTGTTTCTTATACTTTGTGGGGCCATACTGCATAACATTTTCATTCATAGTAGAGGATATTACAAAAAGTCAGTCCAAGTGATTTTTACATCCTAGCTCAGCTCCTCTATTTGAATTTATCTCTCCCCTCCTTGAGATGGAATGGCATGAAAGCAGAGGTGATAGCTTTTTCAGTTTTTAAAACACCCATAGTAGATGGAGCACTATCTTATATAATACAGGAACTCATGCAAAATTGTGGAAACTGATGAGTTGATGGTTTCAAAAGCAAATATGAACTATATGCATAGTAATTGCTATAAAAATAAAATTCAAAGCAAGAAATCTACCAATATTGAAAAACGTCTTTGCAATCTGTTTCCATGCTCTTGTTTAAGCCACTGACTACAATGTTGAATCCAGATGTAAAAAAATAGGATATGGCTTAACGCATTTTTATATGCCTTCATTGCTGCGATGATGGGGATTGGGGAGAGAAAAACCTGGGAGAGAACCAAGGAGTGGGTGATACTGTTCAAAAAGAAATGTATTCAATACTTGACTTAAATACCCATAACCCCTCTGTGTATCACCTTTACAATAAAAAAAGATATTGGTAAATTTTGTCATTTATAAATGAATATTTAAGTAGTTTATTTAAAGCGAACTCATAAAGCAAGACAAATTAGACAGATATAGGTCTGATGTGTTTTGCTGTAAATGTAATCTATTAGTTGGGAGAGAATAAATCTACTAAGTATGTGCTTCATGTGTAAAGCAGGTAAATACTCTAGCTCTTGAGCCACATCCTTTAGGTAATTTTGAGTCAGTTATTTTGCAGGTAGGGTTTCATGATTTTTAATCCAAGCTGGCCTTGACAATGATCCTCCTACTTACACCTACTTATCCATGCTTGACAGCTAACATATCAGGAATACCCCACTACACACAGCAATTTTAATTTTTTTAATTGTGAAAATACCATACAGAGGGGTTACAATTATATGAACAAAGTAATGAGTACATTTCTTATCAAGCATTGTTGCCTCCTCCTTTGTTTCCCCTTCCCATCCCTTCCCATCCCCCCCATCCCCCCACCCAGGAAATTTGTAAAGTTTGTTTTTCGACATAAAGTCTTGTACATCTCATTGTTGCAATGGGTCCACCTGTATCCCTGTTCAAATAATTTGTTTCTTCCCTTCCCCTTTCCAAACTGAGATACGGTCTCACTAGCTTTGTTTTAGAATTGATAAGACTTAAATTACATTTTTCTTTTAGTTGACGTAACTGTTTTGTTTTGGCTTGATTTTACTTTGTTTTTGAGAAAAAAAAAACTTGCTCTGTGACTGAGACTCATCCAGAACTTCTTTCTCCTGCCTCAATTTCCTGAGTGCTAGGATTTCAGGTGAGCATTAGAACATGTACATAATGGGAATCAAACATGCATAGCTCCACGTACATCTCTTGATTTTACCTGTTAGCAGTACTGGTATTTCAGCTTAAATCCTCATGCTTGCTAAGTAAGCATCCTAGCTTCACCAAGCCCCAATCACCCCTCTAGTCTCTCTATTCCCCACCAGTCCTAACCCTTCTTTTATTTTAGTTTCATTTTAGAAAGGGTCATATGCTTTTGCCTGGGTCTTAGGCTCTTATTTTTGCTTATCAAATTGCAGTGATTACAGGCCAGAAGCCACATGCCTGATTTTGGAGATAGAGTCTTACTAACATTTTTAGGAGGCTGCCTTTGAATTGAGATCAACTTTTATCTAACTCCCAAAATAGCTGGTATGCATGAACCCCTGTACTTGGCTAAACCTTTTAGCTTTTAATAAAATTAGGTTTTAAAAGTTTCTGTAGAAGTTCACATTTGAAAGGAGGTACATATCATGAGTTGGCATCCAGGTAAAGTATTATAGAGAAAGAGTTCTTTAGGTGGAATTCTTCATAGAGGCTTTGGGCAAAGAAATAAGCTTGATGCAAACCTTGGAATACAACTGGCTCAAATCAAGTAAAAGGGTCATCTTTTTAATTCATTCCTTTAGAGGCAAAGCCTGATGTAATCCTCCTGGTAAGACGGGAAATTTGAAAGCAAAGGCTCACAAAGTACACTCTGTGGTGTCAGAAGTCATGGCCAACTCTGCAAAATCACACTAGGGCACATTGAAACACATACTGTCCCTACAGGGTCCAAAATGAGTGAAATGAGAAAGACCAGTTAAAAATACTCTGGAAAGTGACAGAGGAATGTGAAACTACCCACTGAATTTGGTAACAGGATTATCACTAATGAGACTAATTACTCTGAGAACATTCAGTGGAGTGCAGGAGGAGTACGCATGGTTGCAGTGGATTATGTAAATGTGTAGGTAAGAGAGGCCAAGCTATAAGAGCAGTACTGGTGAATAGTTATGTGTATACCCACCACACAGTTCAAGACAAAGTTCCCAGTTCTGCATAGGCTCCTTTGTGTCTCCTCCCAGTCAGTATCTTCCATCCCAAGTCGACAAGTTGACTTCTATCACTGTTACATTTGTTTTTCTTTAACACATGCAATGAAGTTCATGTACTGCATACGGATCTGTGCCTAACTTCTTTCTTCTGATCGTTAAGTACAAAGTCATCTAGGTGGTTGCTATAATTTGCTCTTTTTCATCCCACAATGCACATATACCCCAAATGCTTTAGTGACTTTTTTATTCATTATTTATGAACAATTCCTAGTTGTTTATATATTATCTGTTCATTATTATTGTCACCATTGTTTTAATTAATGTTTCTCTGCATACATTTGTTTGAGCTGTGTATCCACTTCACTTGGGCACATATCCAAGAAGAATGTTACTAGATCCAAATGTGGTCATGCATTTACCCTTAATATAGAAACGTCAGTTTTTTAATATAGTTGCATTAATTTATATACTGCTAGTAACAGAAGAGTCAATCTGTGTGTTTAGCAGATACAGTATTTTGTAGGATTTTCATTCTAGCTGTTCTGGAATTTGTGTGGTCTGTTTCATTGTGGTTTTAATATTCACCCTTCCCAAATATACGTGCACTTTCTTTCTGAAGTATACATTCAAATACTCTGAACACTTTTCTGTTTTCTGTCTTCTTGTTATTGTTCTTTTTTTGGGGGGGGGTTGTGGGGCCTGAACTCTGGGCCTGGGTGCTGTCCCTCAGCTCTTCAGCTCAAGGCTAATGCTCTACCACTTGAGCCATAGCGCCACTTCCAACTTTTTTTCTGCTTATGTGTGCTGAGGAATCGAACCAAGGGCCTCATGCATGCGAGGCAAGCACTCTACCACTGAGCCAACTTCCCAGTCCCATGTTATTGTACTCTTGATGTTCAATATATATATATATATATATATATATATCTATCAGGGACCCAGCTAGTTCTTTGTTGGGTCTTCGTCCGTCCCACAAAAGACAGACGGGGTCCGAGGAAAGGTAAGTGCGGTGCTTGCTCGTTCCCTAGCCTCCCTCAGCCCAGGAGACAATCAGACACAGTGGGGAGCCAAATCCAGCAGGTAGAACACTCGTTTATTAACAGAGAGCAGCCCCTTTTAAAGACAAAAAGGGTGGGTGGTATGGTAAGGGAGGAAGAGGAACCAATCACTGTCAAGGTCACACCCTATCATTCACCTGAGCCTTCACGGGCTGGTTAGGCACTGATCAGAAGATCAATTGGGGTCTGCCCACTCTACTCTCTCCCAGAGCCATCTTGGCTGGCCTTGTGCTCTACAGTAAATTAGGCTCTGCCCACTCAACCCCCTCCCAGCGCCATCTTTGCTGCCCATGTGCTCCACAGTTCTTGGCTTTTTATGATTAAAAGTAAAGGACAGCAAACATCCATAAGAGGAAAAAATGTACCTAATTATCATAAACTTCTTGAATTTATTTTGTGTCTCTAAAGAAACTAGCAATATTAAGAATCAAAATATCCTAATGCCAAAGTCTTAACTGACAATACTATGCAAATTTTATTTATTGGAAATAGTATACATTGAAAAATACAAATTCAGTGTGTTTTTTTCTTTACACATAGCTTATCTACTCACAGATTTTGTTATAAACTCTATTACCTAAAGTAACACATTCTTAAGTATGTGAAGGCAAGCAGAATTGTATGAGAAACCTTATGACATGGCACAAAACTGACAAACTGTCACTTCTACCTATGGACTAATGGCCAAATCAAATCACAAACCCCAATCCAAAGTCAAGGGATGGGATAAATCTATAGATAGATAGATAGATATAGCTATATCTATTATATCCTATATATGATATATATTTATTTATATTAATTATATAATATATTTAAATTATATAATTATGTAATATATTAACATATGCTAATATATAAATATATTAACATTAATATAACAAATATAGTGGCTGGGAAGGTAGCTCAGTGGTAGAGTGCTTGCCTTGCATGCCTGAGGCCCTGGGTTCGATTCCTCAGCACCACATAAGCAAAAAGAAAAAAAGCCAGAAGTGGTGCTGTGGCTCAAGTGGTAGAACACTAACCTTGAGCTGAAGAACTGAGGGACAGCACCCAGGCCCAAAGTTCAGGCTACATGACTGGCAAAAAAAAAAAGAAAAAAAAACACTGAAGCTATCAGCCAGAGACCAGTGACTCACACTTATAATCCTAACCTCCAGGAAGGCTCAAATCTAGAGCAAGGTGGCTTGAAACTAGTCTGGGCAGAAAAGTCCATGAGGCTATAATGCTCAAAAGTTGGACTAGAATCTTAGCTTAAATGGCAGAGTTCAAACCCAATTACTGACACAAAATGATTGGAGTTATCAAGGCAATGTCCATTTTCTAAAATTGGTATTTTCTGAAGTGAAATATCTGGGCAAAGAGTCAAAACAGATACTACTTCTCCTGTACAAGATACAGCCAATGTGCATAGGCTTGTTTTACTCTGAGTGAGAAATCTAGAGTTTAAGACCATCTCTCATATAGACTGGTATTTAGAATTCAGACTACCCTCCAGTTATCCCTATTTCATTTCTTGCTATTGATTAAAGTGAGAGTGTATCACAATCATGAACAAACAGATTTTACAATTAGAAGGAGTGGCTTATAAAACAGAACACATTTTAGTTGTTAGCTTTGTTGTTTCACCGTAAGTCTCTGTTCTCAGTCTTATAAAAAGGGAATGTCAGTAGTTTTGATCCCTTTTCACCACGATGAGGATGTTGAATTATATGAACTAACACATATATATCTGCATATAATCAATACTTAAGAATAAAAGTTATTTTCAGAAAAGCTTTCTCAGAATATAAAGTAGGTACCAACATACAAAAGTGATATTTTATTTTTACTATAAGAATGAGAATGCTTTCCAGGAGACATAATTGAGATGGTTGCTGAAGGATTTCCCTTGTCAATGAAGTAGCTAAAGAACTAGTGAAGAATTAGATAGATTGAAAAAATATGGCAATGGTGCGCCCAAGAACAGGGGTACTTATAATCTTATTCTTGTAACTGATGCCCATGGAACACCACATGTCAGCTTTCTGTGAAACATGTTCTAATTAGGGAAACTAAGACTGAGAAAGGAGAGATTTGTACGCTTTGTTATTAGCAAACTTGTTAAAACATTAGTCCCATCATTATAAATAGAGATGTAGGAAGTAAATAGCACTCACTAAATTAAATTCATTGGCTCATACCTGTTATACTCCTTATTCAGAAGACTGAGATCTAAAGACAACAATTAAAAGCCAAGCTAAGATAGGAAAGTCAATGAAACTCTTATCTTCAATCAACCACACACACACACACACACACACACACACACACACACACCACAACATGCCAGAAATGGAGCTATGGGTCAAGTGGTAGGAAAAAAAAAAGGCTCAGGAACAGTATTCAGATTCTGAGTTCAAGCCCCAAGAGAACCCCCCCACACACACACACATAAAACATCATTTTCTTCAAACATTCAGTAAGTTTACAGAAAATTATACATACCTCATAGTTAAACACACTATGTACTTCTGTCTAAGAAGCAGTAAATTAAGTTCAAAATCATGGAAATGTTAAGTTACAATAAAAGGCCACTTTCCAATTCACCATTTGGAGACTCACTTATTGTTCATAAGTCTTATAATTGAAGCTTTATTATATTATCCTGCTGCACAGCGTGATTTCCTGTTATTTGTCTGATGTTTTTTAAAGAACAGTAATTTAATAACCATAGTGATCTTCATTCTCCGCCTCTAACAAATGTGCTGTTTCATGAGGCCACTTTATAAAACAGGCTTCAGCCAGTGGGCAGTCCATGCTTGCCATTAGACAACTCTAAAAGCAACACAGCAGAAAAGTAACACCAGGGCCTGGGGTGACGTGACTTTTAGTAACAACGAGACTTTAACTTTTAGGGCATGATAGTTTTATTTCTCTTGAAAGCACTTTCAGTTTATATTTGCTCCTAAGAAAACAGACTTTATTCTTTTCCAAGTGAAGAGTCTGTACTACCTGTTTCTGTTCCAAGGAAACATTAAGTTTTACTCTCAACACTGCCCACAAAAATACTATCTGTGTATTTTTCAAACATAAGCGAACAAAATCTGGTAACTAGTAAAGTCCTCCTGAAAAGAAGTTATTTTCTTTCATTTTTAGCTAGTCTGATTATTATATTTATTTCCATGTCACATTCTGCCTTAAACAGTTTAAATCCAATATTCTATCAAATTATTTGCAAACTGTGTCATTGGCAAAAAAAGGAAGCATTTAAATACATGATAAAATTGAGTCATTGAAATATTTGCTTTATTTTTTTAGAGAATGAGAAAGGAGAAGAGATATATAATAAGTATTTTAATATTTCTTTTCTTTTATATATATTACAAATTTGAAGCTTTGTAAAAAAATAGCTAAGTAGAAATCCAAAATGATGTAACACACATAAACTAAGGTGTTACTATCTAAGAAAATAAAAGTTCAGCCAATATATTGTTGGTGGGAATGTAAACTATTTCAACCACTCTGGAAAGCAATATGGAGGTTCCTCAAAAAACTAAACATGTAGCTCTCCTATGATCCAGCAATCCCACTCTTGGGCACGAAAGCTACCAGCACAACTATGTTCATTGCAACATTATTTGCCATAGCTAAGATATGGAACCAACCCAGATGCCCCTCAGTAGATGAATGGATCATAAAAATATGGCATATATGCACAATGGAATTCTATGCTTCCATCAGAAAGAATGAGATCACCCCATTTTAAGGGAATGGGAAGACTTAGGGAAAAATCATATTAAGTGAAGTAAGCCAGATCTAAAACATATGCTTTATGATTTCCCTCATAGGTGATAATTAGTATATGTCTAGGATAATTCTAGCAGAGGATTACAGTAGCTCAATAGCTATGTTCATATGACCATAAAAATGATGCTAATTGAAATGAACCCCAAGATATTTTTTTTCTTTTTGTTGGTCATGGGACCTGAACTCTGGGCCTGGGTACTATCCTTCACCTTTTCAGCTCAAGGCTAACACTCTATCACTTGAGCCATAGCATCACTTCTGTTTTTTTTTTTTTTTTTTTTGCTTATGTGGTGCTGAGGAATCGAACCCAGGGCCTCATGCATGCAAGGCAAGCACTCTACCACTGAGCCACTTTCCCAGCCCGAACCTCCAGATATTAAAACAATTGTTTTTTATGCACTGTTTGAAGGTATTTCTCTCTTCTTTTTTATTCCCCTTTGGTTTCTCTCCTGTTGTCATTGTTTTTGATTTTGGTACCCTGTCTCTTATAATTACATTTTTCTGATTTTGGGAAGGGAAGGGGAATAACATATTGGTGAGATAAAGGACAATGCAACAGTGATACTCACAAGACACTATGTTTGAAATGAACTTTGCAACATGGGGGGGGGGGCAGGGAGATGAGTGGGAGAAAATGAAGGAGGGGGAAACAATAATCAACCAGAAATACAGTTATTACCTTACTTATGTAACTGTAACCCGTCTGTACATCAGATTTACAATAAAATAAAATGTTATTGGAAAAAAAAGAAAAGAAAAGTTCAGACTTACAACTGGTTGATTCAATCCTACTAAAAAAATATTGGGAATAAATCTCATAAATAAGACCTTGTCCTGAAGGCTTCATCATTCTCAAGTCCTTCATGTTTTAACTATTACAATCTTCTGCCTTATGTAATTACAGAAAAATGCAATTTGTTGTAAAAAGCTAGAACACATGCCTTTGTCAAGACATCAAAAGTTGGTACAGATAGAAGGAGAATGTTAGGCACTCTGCCATTCCATGGCCAAAAATGAATCTTCAGGAAATTAAAGCAGACATGATTTCTTTCAGACCATAGCTATGGTATATATGTAGTTTGTAATCCAAACTAGTCCTTACCATTATTTTAGGCAGAAAATATATTTGGATGTTTGCAAACTACAAATGTTTGCAAATACATTGAGTAAGTACTTTAATATCTTAAATTAATAAATAAAGATACAAGAAGAAACATCATTCAACTGGATTGTCTCTCCTAAAGAAAAATCATTTTCTAAAACTTTTCTATCAAAGGACTAGAGTCCAGATATTTCATTATTATATTTGTTTGGAATTCTCTTACAGTGCTTGCCAACTGATCATACTTTCATTGAGTGTAGAAAAGAATTCATGAAAGTAAGCTGCTGAGTTAGGGATTTCTAGGTTCACAATTTGTGTCTATTTTTCTTGAATTTTTTATGGGTCCTTTTATCTTTTCCTAAAATACTGCTTGTAATATCGAATTTTTTTT
>NW_012267325.1:5515027-5524919 GCF_000151885.1 Dipodomys ordii
CTCTGTCCTGTGATGGCACACTTGGTGTGTTTCTCTGGCTTAGGACTGTTCACTGGAACTCTAAAACTGCTTTCTATGCGAGAGCTTGTTCAGCTTCCAGCTTCTCCTCCGCCATCTTGTCCTCTCTCAATATCGAATTTTTTAACTATATTCTCTTGTCTTACACTTGATGATTGAAGTTTGAAGTTTTAATTTTATCTCTTCAGTTTTACACATTTAAACTTTGAATAAATTGCGCTGTTCTGTCACATGAATATGTGTATGCTGGATATTGAGGCTCAGCCCCTACAGATTGTAACTTTCATGCAAACCCCACACAGACATGTTACAAACCATTCTTACAATCTGTAGTGGGCACTTTTGAAGTGATCTGGCATTTGGCAGAACCATGGTTTCTGAAGCCTTCACTTGCTGATAGTGAACAGCATCAAAACCAAAATCAATCTCTGTCAGGCTTGCAATTGAGAACTTCCCTAATTTATGAGACAGTTTTCCCATTAACAGCAAAATCTTGGAGAATTAAATAAAAAAGGGACCTTCACAAGTACCGCTGCATAGGTGGACATGGGATAAGTGTTGATAAATGCACATGCCTTGTGGAGGCCTGACTTTGAAAAATTTCATGTCAGAGTTTTAGGTCACATGCTGACAACAATTAGGAACACTGAAATAAATAGTTGGCAATGCCTCTTTGTCATGACAGGTGATGTAAAAGCATCTTTACCAAGAAAAATCCTGTTATATGAATATAAAGTGAAATGACAGAATCTATAGGCAATTCTCAGTGAAACCCCAGTAGAATCCTTTTGAAAATCTGCAAGTTTGGTTAAGCTGTTTCATTTCACTCTTTGTAAAATTCCTGTGCCACTGCAATTCTATGCTTCATGCAGAAACTCTGAAATGGCTAAAAATATTAAGTGTCTGCTTAAAGTTGAATATTAGTCTAAAATATACAACCAAATATTTTATAGCATATTCTGGCAGAATCTAAATTACTCTAAAGGGTTGGGTGAAATGTTAAGCTTTTGAAGATTTTTCAATTTAATAGTTATGAAGTTCTAATATTTACCTCTTGGTAGTATTACCATAAGCTAATGCTCTGATACTTAAAACATGGAAATCTGTATATTGACACTGATCAAAAGACTATAATAGAGAAGGATATTTCCTGCTTACACTATGACTATATAGATACAGAACTACTGGTCAATTTGGGCAGATATTTAACAAGTCTAGACCTAAAGTGCTAACATTATTTGATCAGATTTTGTTAAATGATTCAGAAGCTAGTTATTAATAGTACATCTCACATGAAGAATTTGTCGACATACTCTAAATTTCTTTGAAGAAGAGATGCCAAAGACAAGCAAACTGAGAGTAGAAACTGAAATCATAATGAGTATGTACAAATGACTCCACACATAGACACACATATATACAGCATATTGTATTCATTTAGGTTCCTAGCTTATAGTGAAAATAAGCAATCCTATCCTCCAAATAAACACAATATAAATTAATTTTTCTCTCATCTATTCATCTCCACAGCAACACAATCCTAGATGAGTTTTCTTCACATGATGATACAGGGCTATCTAGTACAGTACAATCCTGTGGTAGCAAACTTCATTATCAACTTGACTCTATTTGAAACATCTACAGGATTAATAAAGCACACCTAAAGATACATCTGTTAGAGTATATCCAGGGAGAGTCAAATTTTGAAGACTCTCACCTAATGAATTTATTATCCCTTTGATGAATTCATGGTTTGATGGCATTATTGAAAGAGGAACAGGACATAGAGGAGGATGACACATTGCAACGAAGATACCTACTGGACAATATATTGGTAACGAACCTTACAACTTTGGGTGAGGGGGGAAGGGAGGATAGGAGTGTGGGAGCTGGGGGAAGGAAGGGATAGTGGGACAACAACAAGGAAGGGAAAGGATAACAATGATTGACAAGAAATGTACTCAGTGCCTTACTCATGTAACTGTAACCCTTCCATACAACATCTTAACAATAAAATAAAAATTTTAAAAAAGAAAAGAGATAGAGAGGATGGGAGTTAGCTAAGGGAGGCAACAACTGTGGGTAGGTCTCTGGAGTTATCTTGTCCCTGTTTTGTTTTCCTTCTCCCTCTCTCTTTCTTTCTGTCTACCACAGAGAAACAGCTCTGCTACACGTCCCTACTGCTGTGATGTTCCCTTCATGCTTAAGAGCCCAAGCAGCCACAGACTGAGCCTCTGAAACTGTGAACCAAATTAAGTCCTCCTTAAATTGTTTACCTCAGCTATATTGTTACAGAAATGAGAAAGTAACCAAACCACTTCCATTCTCTGCTCCTTTTCTCCTTCAACCATCAACTTTAGAAGATCAAAGAAAGCATAGAAATACGGTCACAAATTAAGGCCATCTCCACAAATCATATCCTAGGCTCCCTTTCACACTTCCTAGACTATGTGAGTCATGTGGCTACTAGCTATATTTACTCAGAAGAAGTAAAAAAACAACAACAAAAACAAAACAAAACAAAAAAACAGGTGGCTCAGTGGTAGAGTGCTTGTCTTGCATGCATGAGGCCCTGGGTTTGATTACTCAGAACCACATAAGCAGAAAAAGCCAGAAGTGGTGCTTTGGCTCAAATGGTAGAGTGCTAGGCTTGAACTGAAGAGCTGAGGGACAGCACCCAGGCCAGAGGTCAGGCCCCATGACTGGCAAAAAAAAAAAAAAAGTGAAAAACAGATTTTCCTCTTGCAGCACTTATATAACACAAAATAACACTCATTTTAGTATTTACTTGCTTTACTTATGCTGAATTAAGCTGTATAGCAACTTCCTATAACTAAGAATGTTGCAGTAATGAAGCAAGTTACTAAAAGCATCTATGATATCATAATGAATATGCATTAATTTATCATGTCTACACATTAAAGCAATAACTTATATCCTGATTAACTTTTACAACTTGTGTAATTTACTGAATGTTTCTTGATTTCAAGGTGTTTCATAAGTTTAAGAAAAATAAATAAATGAGAATAAGAGAAAAGTTGACATTGCCATAGGCAAGTACACAAAATAGTGTCTTACTTGTGTAAAAATACAAAAACAGGTAAATACATACATATAAAATCAGCTATTCAATCAATTAGTCGAGATCATTTGAAGCTATTTAATGTGAACTTTCTACTCATTCTTGAAAGATAATTTCAATATCATCTTCTGTAAATTCTTTCTTGAATCATCTTATGAGACTTCTCATTACCTGTTGTGGAGCTTGGATTCCTCATTGTCTTATCTTTACTATGGCATTTGTAACATGGTTTTTCTCCATAAACTATGAGATTTTGCCAACTGTGGCTGGTTTATTTATTTTCAAATGATTTGTTACTCTCCGTGCTTATGCCAATGCTTTTCATAAGCACACAAGGTCAGATAAGTTGATGTTAAACGAAATGAACCCAGATAACGACTCAAATGTTTTTTCTTTCTTGCAATTGTTTCTAACATATTTATAAGATGATTTCTTTGTTGCTTTATATGTCCCTCTCCCACAGTATAACCCCTGTTTTCACTGTATTTGATGTTGGTATAATTTGTGGCGGGGAAGGGAGAAAACAAATTGTTTAGATAGGGATACAGGTGGACCCATTGCAACAATGAGATATACAAGACCTTATGTCAAAAAACGAACTTTACAATTTTGGCCAGGTGGGTGGGTGGTAGGATGGGGGGCATGGATAGAGGGTAGGGAGGGAGGAAGACAGGAAGGGATGGGAAGGTGAAACAAAGGAGGAGACAACAATGCTTGATAAGAAATGTACTCATTACCTTGTCCATGTAATTGTAACCCCTCTGCACAGTATTTTCACAATTAAAAAAAACAACAGATGAAACGGAGCCATTAAGCTACTTTCTAAATGTTATAGGATTAATTATCACAACAAAAAGAAATATACTAACTGATTTTTCAAAATTATCAGCCTGGAAATGATTAAGTTGGCTTTTCCTTTTTTGTGTATGATGATCAGAAATATATAAGCCAATTTAGAAAGAAAATTTCAGATTATAACTTTGGTTTCCTTAGAAAAGTGCATTCTCTATTATCAAAGAGCTTATCTATCTATGTATATTCATTATATATATATATATATATGTGTGTGTGTGTGTGTACTATATGTTATATAATGTGTTAGCTATATAAATTAAAAGCAAAAGTAATATGCATTAAATATCATACTGATATTAAATGTTAAACTAATGATAGCTTTTTGCAAATGTCTCAATACAATAATTTTGTCATTGTTTGTTTAGATGTGGAAAGTTTTAAAGTTCTTAGGTTAATGAGGACACAAATTTCACTTTAAGATTTTGTCACTATCATCTATCCTTTATCAGGGTGGTAACAGGAAGCACACACAATCAAGAAGACAGTTTTCTGAATTCTAGGCTTCATCCTGAATCCAAAGATCCTAAGACAATGTAGCTCAGTGTAGATTCCACTGTGGGTCATTATCATTATCAAGTGAACCACCATGAATAGAGAGAGTGAGCCATTTTTGTCCAAGTCATCTACCTCCAAACTGTGATATTTATTGTCTTAGAAACAAGACAATAGCATACTTTTCCAAAGCATAAATATAAAATCTAATTTTATTAGTGAATGTTATAGAATCTTCTACATATTTAAAATTTTATTACAGAATTCAAATTGACCACTATGAACTATATGTCTTTCTATATACATCTGTGCTATACTAAGAAAGAGCTTCATATTATAAATGTCCCTTTTTCTCATTCCTTCTCTTTCTGTTTCCTCCTTCCCTCCCTCCCTCCTTCTTCCTTCCTTCCTTCCTTCCTTCCTTCTTCCTTTTTAAATTGGTCACTGGGTTTGAACTCAGGGCCTGGGCACTGTCCCTGAGTTTTTTTGCTCAGGGCTAGCACTCTTATCACTTTGAGCCACAGAACCACTTCCAGTTTTCTGATCATTAATTGTAAATAAGAGTTTTGTGCCTTTCTTTTACTGGTCAGGTTTGAACTGTGATCTTCAAATCTCAGCCTTCTGAGTAACTAGGATTGCAGGCATGAGCTACCAGCACCTGGCTAGATATTTCTTTTTCTTTTGTTTTAGACGCTATATCACTATGTAGCTTGCTGTTCATGAATTCATATTTCTCTTCCTTCAGCTTCTTGATGATAGGGATTATAGGCATGTGCCACTATGCTCAGCTCTTTAGAAGTTTTTGGTTTGGTAGTTAAATTTGTGTCTACAATAAATATACCAATAAAAGGTTATCATAGTGATAAATTATTTTATTTCAAGAAATAATGTTACTGTCAAATGTTTGGTTTTTCTTTTCTGTTGAGGATAACCTTGTGTCCTTTATCTATATTTCTGGGCACTGGGAATATTGTACCTTTTGTAGATAAAACAGTAAAGTATTGTGTTTGTAAAAGTGTTGGGATCTGTAAATCTTCATTAGCATAAGAACTCATTGTGTCAATTAGTTGCTTAGGTAAAGATCTTAAAAGAATAGAAAATACGCCTTTTCCTGGAAATGTCAAAAGTATAGAAAGTATAGAGACCACAATTTTATTGACTTCTTTATTCATGTTTTTATTTTTTATTGTTAAGGTGACATACAGAGGGTTAGAGTCGCATAAATCAGGTAATGACCACATTTCTTTTTAAATAGTGTCACTTCTTCCCTCATTTTCTCCCAGTTTCTCTTATTCACTTGTAAAGTGCAGAAATATGTAAATCGTGGAAGAGATGAAGGCAAGATTTTCTTCCTTTAAATAAATTAAGACTGCTAAGTTATAAGCTCCCTGAAAAAGAGGGTTTAGAATGGAAATAGAAACTGACCTTACCAATAGTGGCATTACCGGATGCCATTATAATCAGCAATCCTAGATTCTAGGGTGTAAATGTATTAGCTGTACTAAGAGACCCACTCCTGCTGTAATTATGTTAGGAACCAATAAGACAGCTCAGAAATCAATATGCTAAGACAGATAGAGTAAAGGACCATGGCCAGCCCACTGGGAATAGATTAGTCTGGCAGGTCCCTAGCTGAGCCATGAAGAAGTGGATATCTTTGCTGTTGTAGAAAGCCATTAATTGTAATTTTTCCTGCACAAGGAACTTGAAGGGGAAGCTTAAACTGTGCTGTTCATAGCACTCAATGAAAACTGCAACTCTTATTGATCAAGAACTAAGCCTTTTGTTTTAATTTCAAAATCCACTAGTATAGAAACTTAGATGTTTGGGGACAGTTTTTTAGCTTATTCCACAGTGAAACTAAAACTCTTCCTTTATTAACTTGTGGTAGTACCTCTAAACTTTCTGGATAGATGCAATCATACTTAGGCTTCCCCCGCCCCAACACACACTGACAAGTTTACTGTTATCTAATTGGTGAATATTCACATTTTCTAAAATGTGGGGCAAGAGGAGTGAACATTTTCACAGTTCATCACCTGGTAATTGAATATTAACAGTTTTAACAGTAACTAAATTCATGATGAGGAAGAAAATCTGCAACTTATTTTAATAGAATTTCTTTACAATATATGCCATATCTGAGTAAGTTGCATAATAGAAACAGGATGATTCAGGAGTTTTGCAAAAAAATAAATAAATAAATAAAGAGAGAGATAGGGAAAGACAGAGAGAAGACAGAAAGAAGTAAGAGAAAAATAAGAAGGAAACAAATGGCCGACCTTTTGTGCTACAGTTCGGCACATCTGCTCATGCCCAATCAAGCTTTCAAACACAGAGTGGTAAACAAAAGGAGCTATCAACCAAGGACAAAGTCAGAGACATAAGTGGTTTGAATGAGTGTGCAATTTCTGCCCATATGACCATCCTGACACAATTGCTCTAATTTTCTTTCCAGAAATGACTGATAAAAGATTTAGGTAATTGCTATGGAGACAGACTTCCTTCCATCACTAGGTATCTTGAATAATACAGCCTCAGGGTCATAAGCTGGAGTGTCAGTTTCTGCAGAGTCCTAAATTAATACTTGTCCCGGCTTTGGCTACACTTCCTGTACATCTAATGAAGTGAATGTAATTTATTTTGACAATGTATTGAAAATCACTTGATCAAATGACTATTCTGTAATGAACACAAAAAAAGCAATATAGGCTAAGAAACTATAAACTCCAAAATAGCATTAATAAATATATGTGTGTCAATTTCTCAAGCACTTTCCCCCCCTAAAAACTATATATGTGTCAGAATATGAAACAAAATAGTTTCTAAAAGCATAATACATGTGGATGTAAAAATATAGGTTTTTTGCTCTCATATCTCAGATTGACCTATCTCCCTTCAGTACATGACCTTGTCCTTTCTAATCAAACTTAATTTGTCTGGTTGATCTTTGCATTTCTATGTATTAAGTAGCATACAGAACAAAAACAAGAAAGCCAAGAAAACTCCAGGGCATAAAAGGAAAATCTAAAAATCTTATTTATTAGTTTTACCAGAAATTTTACCTTTATTCATGAACCACCAATTTAGAGGAGAATCTTAAAAGGTCCTTTTACACTTCACAATATCAGAGGGATAATAACTTCCCTATCTCCCAAATATTATGAGATTTTTAACAGTTAATGAAATCAGCTTTGTGCTAATGAAATCTCCCCACGCTGGTGTCACACATTATCAGAAAATTCATTCAGAGACACTCAAACCACTACTAATTTACTAGATGGCTTCTATTTCAATATGAAAAAAAAAAACAGATCTCATGACAAACTTTCGATTTTTTTTCTCCTCCCAGTGGAAAACTGTACCTAAGACTTCAAAATATTCATAAACCATACACTTGAATATGTTTTACCAGAAACAATTATGTAATTTTCTTCCTTCAGAAAGCCAGATGAACACTTACAGAGCCAACCAAGTACATAAGTAGAATATTTGGTTTCCACTGAAAGGAAATACTCAGGGCACTACCTCGGCATGAGGGCCAAGACAGAGCCAGTGTGCATACAGTGACACTGTGAAAGTACAATGTAGTGTTTAAATACAGCCAGGCAGAAGCCAGTGGATAATGCTCAGTAATGGGTTAATCAATACTTATTATGGTTTTATTGGTTCACTAAAGAGAGAACAGAACCTAGTGAGCACAGAGTTGAAAAAAATCACTGCATCTGATCTAGATAACATCTACTCTCCCTAAGGGATTTCCCTATTCAAGAATCCAATTTACCGTGCCTGATTGACAAGGATTGGATCCCAGGGAATCACATAACTCTTTTTAGGACCCAATAAAATCCTAATGGATTTGTCTGACTGGCCAGGAGACTTCTAGTTTTACTAAACCGAGGTGGTTTGTTGCAATTAGCCTTGATTCTACTTATAGTTGAAAAACTAGGCTATTAGGAGTCATCCCCTCTTCATAAATGCTGGAGCCATGCTGAGATGTACCCTCTGGAAGAAGGTACTGTGCTATATTAAAGAAAACCCTGATGATAAATCATAAACATTTGAAAGCCTCTGGAGAATGGTAATCAAAATAGGATTCAAATGAAAAAGGTGGAAAGTCGAACAAAATTGCACCCTTAAAATCCATTTATTGGTCAGTTAGCCTTAACAATTTATTTCTCATTCAGGTAATGCAACAGAAAAGAATCTCTGTCATAGAAAGAACCTTTGAAATATGTCCCTTTTGCTATCTGTACTTTCTCTTTAATAACTGAAGTTTGAAAGAAATTATTCTGCAACAACCAAAACCTTATAGATAATTGTCCCAGTCTCTGTGCTTTTCTTCTGGAAATAATGTATTTACTAAGCAGATGACTAGTTCAAGTACACTGTCATTTGATCATGGGATGCTTCCTTGATAGCTGTTGAAATCGAAAGTGGTGTATGTGTATCATTTGAATTTAGGGCTGAAATGCAGTGAAGAACTTTTAAATAATATAAATCTTATTTTGAAGCAAACATTTCTTTAATAGGAAAATCCTCAATGTAGATTATTTTTCTCTAGATTTATGTCTTCAGTTTGGGCAGTATAAATGACACTGTTTTTTTGGTTGGTCATGAGGTTTGAACTGTGTGTGAGCACAGTCCTTGAGCTCGTCAGCTCAAGGCAAGCGCTCTACTACTTGAGCCACAGCACCACTTCCAAAATGTTTAAATGGAATTGATTTCACAATCAGAAATATTCTCAGTTATGAAATGTCTTTGAAGAAACATAATAAATTACTCTGTTCCCCTTAGACTTAAAGGGACTTGAATCATATTCTGAGAACTCATATGGGCTGATGTTACCAGCACCCCAGAGTAGTTTCCAACTCCAGAGTCCACATCTAAAAGCTATGCTAATTGAGCGCAAAAACCATTTTCAATAAAAGATGTACAACTATCTATGCCACTAAATGTTTAAAATAGCAAATGAACACATGAAATTTTATGTTTCAATATACAAAATTATTTATTAAAGCATTTATAAAAATATCAACATATATACCACATTTTCTTGATCCATTCATCTACTGAGGGGCATCTGGGTTGGTTCCATATCTGAGCTATGGTAAATAATGCTGCAATAAACATAGTTGTGCTGGTAGCTTTAGTATGGTCTTGTTTGTGATCATTTGGATAAATGCCCAAAAGTGGGATTGCTGGGTCATAGGGGAGCTCTATGTGTAGCCTTTTGAGGAACCTCCATACTCCTTTCCTAAGTGGTTGAACAAGTTTACACTCTCACCAACAATGCAGTAGGTTTCCCATCTGTCCACATCCCCTCCAGCATCTGTTGTTATTAGAGTTCTTGATTATAGCCATTCTAACTGGGGTGAGGTGGTATCTCAATGTTGTTTTGATTTGTGTTTCTTTTATGGCTAGGGAGGTTGAGCATTTCTTCAT
>NW_012267325.1:5524969-5539121 GCF_000151885.1 Dipodomys ordii
TTGTTATTAGAGTTCTTGATTATAGCCATTCTAACTGGGGTGAGGTGGTATCTCAATGTTGTTTTGATTTGCATTTCTTTTATGGCTAGGGATGTTGAGCATTTCTTCATCTGTCTATTGGCCATCCTTCTTTCCTCTTCAGAGAAGTTTCTCCGTAAGTCTTTGCCTCCATCAGAAAGAATGACATTGCCCCATTTGTTAGGAAATGGAAAGACTTGGAGCAAATTATATTAAGTGAAGTAAGCCAGGCCCAAAGAAACATAGGTCCCATGATATCCCTTATTTGCAATAACTAGTATATGTCTGAGACAAGTAGAAAAGGTCAGATAAGTTGATGTTAGGCAAAATGAACTCCAAGATAAGGACTCAAATGCTTTTTCTTGCTTATTATTTTTCCTAACATATTTATAAGATATTTCTTTGTTGCTTTGTATGTCCCTCCCCATGGTATAACCTCTGTTTTCAATGTATTCGATGTTGGTATAATTTGTGGAGGGGAAGAGAAAAAACAAATTGTTTAAATAGGGATACGGGTGGACCCATTGCAACAATGAGATGTACAAGACATTATGTCAAAAAACGAACTTCACAACTTTGGCTCAGGGGAGGAGGGAGAGAAGAATGGGAAGGGATGGGAAGGGGAAACAAAGGAGGAAGCAACAGTGCTTGATAAGAAATGTACTCATTACCTTGCTCATGTAATTGTAACCCCTCTGTACGGTATTTTTACAATAAAAAAGTAAAATAAAAAATCAACATAACTATTTTTAAAAATTTAATGGTCATTTTTAGACAAGTGAATGCTAGGAAGACAATAGATTTTGTACATGATAATTATGAGAAAAAACTTTGAAAGAAGCTGAGGATGGGGGAAAGGTAGAAGAAATGAAGCGATTGATTAAAAACTCATAAATATTAGCCTGATTATTCCTTACAAATCAAGTAATAAATAATTTAATCTTTTATTTTGCTTTACTCTTTTTAATAAAGACACTGTTGTAAGGATTATGAGAAGAGTTGATTTCATTAAAATTGGAAAATAATATATGCTTAGGTATGATGATGCTGAGATGGTATTTATAAATTTCATTAATTGCAATTCCATTAAAATTCCAAGGGAATTCTGCACAGTTTCAAAACTGATAGAGTAATATTGTAGATGAATGAAATGAATCTTTCTATCTCTATTGAGATAGATTTACCTAAGTTTCAAAATTGCTTTATGAATAGCTTCTTATAGTTTTAAAAATAAGTGTCACATAATTATGAACCTTTAAAAATAAAATATTGTATACAGCTCTAATGTATATACTTCAGCACATATTAAAGTGCTCTCTAAAGACCAGAGAAAAGACTTAGATGCAATAGAGGCTACTTTTGATCAGAACATTTAAGAACTTTTATTGAAATTGAAGCCAGTATGATTCTGTAATAGTAGAAGTAGAAGAAGTAGATGATTGCACTGGTCCTTATTGAGATTCTTTTGCATGTTTGTAATTTTGGTCATTTGACTATTATAAGAATTTTGAAGGTATATTGTTGATGAAAAGAGTTTAGGAAGAACCAGGCAGCAGTAGCTTATGCCTATAATCCTTCTCAGAAGGTTGAGATCCGAGGATTGAGGTTCAAAACCAGCCCAGGCAGGGAAGTTGTTGAGACTCTTATCTCCAATTAACCACCAAAAGGTCAGAAGTAGAGCTGTGGTTCAAGTGGTAGAAGGCTGGCCTTGCAAATAGCTCAGAGATGGTACCCAGACATTGAGTTGAAGCCCCAAGATCAGCATGATCAGCATTCACACACATACACATATACACACACACAAGTTTTAGGAAGAATTTTTAATATAGATTGTATTGATTTATTGTGCATATATATTACTACCTAAATGCAAGGCCCTGAATTCACACCCTTATATCAGCAGCATAAAAATAAAACAAAACAACAAAAATAGCAGTTTGATAGAAATAACAAGCTATATTTTTCCTTAGCCCAGCTTTCATTTATATAGCTGACAATTATAAAATATTATGTATTTTATGAACATCTAGATAAGCAGAACTTGAAGGCACAAACGCAAAATAAGTAAACACACATGATAAGGAGATGGAAATAATATTTTAATATGGTCAGTATATATTTTATTTATGTATTGAACTGTCATATTATACTAAATGAATATGGAAAAATAATATGTGTTGTATCCCCAGAACAGTCAAAAATAAAAGGGACACTAGTTATATAATTAGTGGAAATAAATGTAACCATACCTTGCCTGTGGTGATGTGGAAGTTAGAGAATGTACTTACTCAACTGGATGCTACAGCAGAGATTTTTGGGCAGAATACTAAAATTGCCACCTAGTTTTTTCGCATTCATGTTAATAAGGTGAAAGAAAAAAAGGAGGAGGGAGCTCAAAATTTTCAAGTGAAATGAAAGGTTCTAAAAGCAGTCAGGTTAATATTCAGCTGGGAGTTTATAAAGGTTCAATAACAATAATATTTCCTATTATTGACTTCTATGAGATTTTCAAATGAGAAAGACCCTCAGGGTAAATAGGCAGCCTTGGAATCATTTTGCTAATGATTAAAAATCATTATATTTAATACCACAGAAGATTTAAAGATCTTTGCAGCAATTCACTCTGTTAGAAAGATTTCTCTAATAATCTAGCAAATCTTCTCCATTAAATAATATAACGAAAAATCTTAAGGGCACTGTAAATCACAAATTATATAAGAAGCTAACTATGGAGGACAAGTTACCTCAGAAACTTGTTAGACAAAACACATTTATAAAAGAATTTAAAAGAATTGTATTGTAAGAAACACCACAAGCTGGAAATTAAAAGGACAGTAATAATATCAAGTGAAAGGGCCTTTTAGATCCTAACCACTGTGAGCACAAACAAGTTGATAAAGCTACTCAATTGTATGCAGCAGCCATTCTTTATGAAAATGAAAGACTGAGTCAGAGGATAAACTCAAAGCCTACAGGTCAGAGTAAAAACTCTAAATGGCAGTACCAAGCTCTAATCAATGAATTCGAAAATTTGACTGGACAATGTCAGAATTATGGAATAGTAAATGCTGTATACCTTTATGCATCTGTGTGTGTGTGTGTGTGTGTGTGCGCACGCGGGCCAGTCCTCTAGTTTGAACTCAGTCTGGGAACTGTCCTTCAGCATTTCTACTCAAGGCTACTGCACTTCCAGTTGAGCTATATCTCCCTATCTAGTTTTTTGGTGTTTAATTAGAGATAAGAGTCTCATTGACTTTCCTGCCAAGGTTGGCTTTGAACCACAATCTTCAGATCTCAGCTTCCTGAGTAAAAATACAGTGTAAGCACTGACACCCCAAGTGCACCCACCATTTTTTGTTGAATGCATAAAAAGCAAATATGGTATCTATTTCATTAATAATTTTAGATTTAGAAGACTATACTGAAGGACTTTTGCTCAAGAAGATATGCAGGAAAAAGTCTCTGTGCATAGGCTACATTTCATTGACAACATTCTAGATCTCAAGCCCAAGAGAGATGATATAACAGAATGAGATTTAGCATTTTCTTGGGATAAAAATGTGATTCATTTTCATGTAAAAAGGACAGTGTTCTTACAACAAGCAGTTAGAAGATAGCATCTTCTTATAATACTATTATATTTCTTCACTTATATATTAATCTAGAACTTTGTTACTCACCTACAAAAGTGGAGTTGCTCTCTACTTTAAATCTGAGTAGGCTTTTGTAACTTTACACTTAAGGCAACAGAAGTGACTGGGCATGACTCTGGAATCTGGCTCACTGGAAGATAATATGCTGTCTGTGCTATTCTCTTGGATAAATTGCCTTGAAATCCACCCATTGTATACTGAGGACTCCTTGATCACATGAAGAAGATGTATCATTACAGCCAATAAACCAAAGTTCTTACATATTTACTTACATAAGATTCAATCTCCAAACCTTCAAGCAGCTCCAGCTAATCCTTAGAAGATATTCGCACCACTGAGCCAGCCTCATACTTGGATAGAAGTTCAGTAAGCCCAATAATTATGCCACTTTGTCTCTGAATTAGTGGTATTTTTCATAGCCATTAATAATAAAGCAACAGTAAGAGAAAATAGCAAACACACACATAAATAAAAATTAAAGTTCAATTAAAAGTTTGTGATAGTTGCCAAAATATAGTAGGCAAACTCCTAGACCCTGCCTAGTCATCATGAATAAAAATTTAGAAAAATTTAAAAAACTCTGAAATTGGTATGGCTACCATATCTTACGAAATTGTCCAGATAACTTGGAATTAAAGTTTGAGTGAGAATCACCATATATAGCCTCTGAGTTTGTCCTATAGATTACTAGTAATTCATTAAAATTCCACTAACCTTTATCTGAATGCACAGTTTTGGGGGAAAACAAAACTAAGATCGCTATTGCTGTCACACACTAAAACAATTCTTGTTTGTGCTCATCATATATATAGAGAGATCTCAGGAAACCTTCCATTTCCATGTCAGTGAAGAGACCTGCTGGGAGTGGCCAGCTTATGTATCCAGTAGTAGAGAAGGCATACACCGATTGCAAGAAGATAAGTTAAGTTCTGTAAGGAGGAAGGAGTAGTGAAAAACATTCCTTTTATTAAAAAAAAAAAAACATATGTATAACAGAACAGCTTCCCACCAGAAAACAGATAACTGAGGAAAAGAAATGAATTTACATGAAATTGCAGATCTTCTGCATGGCAAAAGACATAGCTAGCAAGATCAATAGAAAGCCGACAGATTGGGAGATGATCTTCACTAGCCATACAATGGACAAGGGTCTCATATCAAAAATATACCTGGATCTTAAAAAATTAAATCCCCCAACAACAAATTCTCAAAGAAACACTGCTCGATAAATAAGTGGGCTAAAGACTTAAAAAGAAACTTCTCTGAAGAGGAAAGAATGATGGCCAATAGACACATGAAGAAATGCTCAACCTCCCTAGCCATAAAAGAAATGAAAATCAAAACAGCATTGAGATACCACCATACCCCTGTTAGAATGACTGCAATCAAGAACTCTAATAACAACAGATGCTGGAGGGGATGTGGCCAGAAGGGAACCCTACTGAATTGTTGGTGGGAGTGTAAACTTGTTCAAGCACTTTGGAGGTTCCTCAAAAGACTCCACATAGAGCTTCCCTATGATCCAGCAATCCCACTTTCGGGCATTTACCTAAATGATCACAAACAAGGCCATACTAAAGCTACCAGCACAACTATGTTTATTGCAGCATTATTTACCATAGCTAAGATATGGAACCAACCCAGATGCCCCTCAGTAGTTGACTGGATAGAGAAAATGTGGTATATATACACAATGGAATTCTATGCTTCCATCAGAAAAAATGACATTCACCCATGTGTTAGGAATTGTAAATAATTGAAGTAAGCCAAGCCCAAAGAAACATAGGTCCCATGGTTTCTCTTATTTGCAATAACTAGTATATGTCTGAGACAAGAAGAAATGGTCAGATAAGTTTATGTTAAGCGAAATGAACCCCAAGATAAGGATTCAAATGTTTTTTTTCTTTCTTGCAATTGTTTCTAACATATTTATAAGATGATTTCTTTGTTGCTTTGTATGTCCTTCCCCCATGGTATAACCCCTGTTTTCACTGTATTTGATGTTGGTGTAATTTGTGGAGGGGAAGGGGAAAAACAAGTCGTTTAAATACGGATACAGGTGGACCCATTGCAACAATGAGATGTACAAGATGTTATGTCAAAAATGAACTTTACAACTTTGGCACGGATGGGAGGGATGGGAAGGGATGGAAAGGAGAAACAAAGGAGGAGGCAACAATGCTTGATAAGAAATGTACTCATTACCTTGCCCATGTAATTATAACCCTTCTCTACGGTATTTCAAAATAAAAACAGAAATGAGTTCACAAAATATAAAAATCTCAGCGAGGTATTTGAGAATTCATTTGTTATGTCCACATGCATGAAAATATGATACTTTAAACATGGAAAAATTAGCCAGGCATTGGTAGCCTGTAATCCTTGCTACTCAGGAGGCTGAGATCTGAGGATCATGGTTCAAAGCCAGCCCAGGCAGGAGAGTCTATGAGATTATTATCTCGAATAAACTACCAGAAAACCAGAAGTGGTGCTGTGGCTCAAGTGGAAGAATACTGGCCTTGAGCTGAAGAGCTGAGGGACAGCATTAAGGCCCAGAGTTCAAGCCCAATGACTGACAGAAAAAAAAGGGGAGGGAATTAAAAGAAAATGCTTCCTGAAATCAGAGGGAAAAATATATATGACGATTTAATATTTTATATTAATAGAAATGTCCACAGAATGGTAAAAATGGTGGAATTTTACAAACTATAAATAATGTCAAATACATTTAGACCCAATATTAGATATTCAGTACTTGATGCATAAGAATACAAAAAGTAAGTTGATAAAAGAGAAAAACATTCAAAACTTTAAAAGTTTTAAAGGTTGGTCTGAGTGAGAAACAGTTCAAAATTAAAAGAAGCTTTGGATTCCCAATGTTTTATTGACAGGAAGAATGAGAGACCACCTCTCAGATAACGCAATGGATTATGGGAAAGGAAGAACTCAGAATATTGAAACTAATTCAGAGGGCAGAACTGGAAGCTGAGTGGAATCAGTTGGAGATGAAGCACATCTGGAATCAAAGGAAGTGGTGTTGTGGATCAAGTGGTAGAGAGCTTACCTTGAGCTGGAGAACATAGGGACAGTGCCCAGGCCCAGAGCTGAAGGCCCACTACTGACAAAAAAAAAAAAAAAAGAATCAAAGATATGCTTGTATGGATTTCAGTCAGAGCTCTTAAGAGCCACTGAATTTTATTTAATTTTCTAATTTTTATAATTTTTGAAGAAATTGTTCAAAAGGGTTTCAACATGTCAGTTTATAAATACACTGAATCTCAAACAATATCACCTCTTTAATAATTCTCCCCAATTCTTCCAAACTTTCCCATCTCCTCAATTTTTCTAGTGCCATTTTCATATATATGTATATGTATGTATATTACCTGAGTATTATGTTTCTATAAATAGCTCCTGTTCTGTATTGTTTTTTAGAAGCAAGTATGTGTTATCTTCAGTTGACAAAGGGCCTATAAGTATTTTTTTCAACAATACCAGCTACACAAAGCCATTGTGGAAACAGATCCTGTACCTCCTTTAAGCCATATCAGCTGATGTGAACTATAGACATTAGCCACCCTTGACAAACACTGGTTAAACTGTAACTCTGAACAGAAATTATAACTTTTTCAAGTCAATAGGTTTTGACATGATATTTTACGCATTAGTGAATAACCAGGACAAAATATTTGGTGATATACCTTGTGCATTCATAGATAAAAGAAGGAATGTGTACTTGTGAAACTCCAGGCTATAGCATATTATACTATTTTATAGTTCTGTATATTGTAGGAGGCTTTTGGTCACTGTGATGAATACCTGTGGGAAGCAATTTAAAGGAAGAAGCATATTTTATCTCATGGTTGCATATTTTGGCTGAGGTTGAAACCTATGGTTGGCTGGCTCCATTGGTCCTGGTCCATGTGAAACAGAACACTATGGTTGTAGGAGAATGAGGCAAAGGCTGTCTATCTCAAGAGGAAGAAAGAGGCCTGGGTAAAGATTTAGTCCCCTAGGACATGCCTCTAGTGACCCAATTTCTTCCATGAGGTTCCATTTCCTAGTGTCCATCACCTCCCATTAATACCATCAAATTATGAATATATCAGTGGACCAATCAATTGACAAGGTCAGTGCCCTCGTCATCAAATCACCCCTCAATGACTGGATCTATCCATTCTCAGAGGCTTAATGTATGAGACTTACAGCGGAACACTTCATATCTGAACCACAACACATACATCCAAACACATGTATGAAATAAGAGAGGGGAAATCAAGAAATTTCTAAATGAATAAAAGTCAAATGGATTTATCCTTTTCTTCACCAGACAAGATTACATAAGAGCCATGTATTTTTGGTCCTGAAGAAATAATTTTGAATTGAGAAAATAACTTTGGAAGACATATAGCCTACAAATTCCTAATCTACGTAATTTTTATACTAGCTCTGAAAAATGTATAGCAATTTTAATATTAAACCCCAAATTATCATTTTCCATGTGTGTGTGTGTGTGTGTGTGTGTGTGTATGTGACATAAACTGAGGACCTTGGCACTGTAGCTGAGCTTTTTTGCTTAATGGTAGCACTCTATAACGTGAGCCACAGGTCCACTTTCAGCTTTACGTCTGTTAATTAGAGATGAGAGACCCATTTCTTTTCTTGCCAGGATTGGATTTGAACCATAATCTGCAAACCATGGGTGCCAAGCCTTGCATATAAACACTTTTATATTTTCCTGAATGTGTTCTCCTAATAAAAACTATAACACATCTAATACATATATACAATGGGTACAAATAAATACATACACATATACATGTGTATATTATATACATATATTAAAATGTCTTTTGCAATATTAAAGATTTTCTTGTCTTAAATTTCTTGTTGTTGCAAAAAGTTGTATGTATTTTTAAAGCTATCCTGTGCTTTTTCTGTTGTATTTTTTCTTAAAAATCTCAGTACATTTTATGATAATAAATAGAATAGTTTAAAACTAAAACTATCCATTAGGAAGGAAAGGAGCTTGGTGGTAAAAGCAGAGGAATATAATTACTTAGAGGTAGCTGTTCTCTTCCCTATCTGTGCCCTCTCCCCACCATACACACTAAGGAGAGCTTCCCTAGCAATGTTGCAGAACCATAGCTTATTTTTGAGCTTTTATTTTTGCTAAACCAAACCACAGCTGCCTCAGACACATCTAATTACAACAGTAATTAAAGTTTTTGCCTTACCTATGTAGTCAAGGACACAGACTTCTAATGGGAACAAATCTAGATATAAAGGCGTGCTGTCAATTAGCCCTGATGGCTTGAAAATATAATAAAAGAGAATGAAGGTTGGATTACAGCTCTGTATAATAACAAATGCAGTAATTCAGCATCTCTTTCTTTTCCTGGATCCTACCCAAGAGTTTGGGAGAAGAAAGACAAGAAGATTATCTGGGTAATATGATATTGTGACTATGAGTATATAATGGTGTTCACCATCAACTTTGGGCTGGCACTTACCTCTAACAAAAGATGAGACTAGTACAAATACAAGCTCTTCAATCCCATGACAACTGTTCAGTTTCTTGTCATAGATGACATTCATGCAATAGAGACCAAAAACAGAGCAGAAAAATGTGACTGTACTATGGGCAGTGTTTTCTACTCCATATTCTCTAGGTAAAAATATGTTTCCTTATCAAGCTTACTAGCAATATCTTGAGAATATTTTTTTTATTTCTTAACCACTGCTGTTTTACTCAGAGGAGGAAAGAATTATTATATTTACTGAGAAAGAGCCAAATCTATGTACTAGGAATTGTTAACATAGTCATATAACAAAGCAAAATACTATTAGAAAAGGTTTTGTATATATGTGTATGTGTGTATCAAATATAATGTGACATGTATTATTTGAAATATTGATTCTATTGCCTCCCAAACTTGACTTTTGTTTCTAAAGGAAACTTTCACATTTATCTAGTCTCAAAGACTTTGACACTTTATTATGAACAAATTTCCAAGCCTTGAGACTAACAAAATGCATGAGATCTCGAGTTTGATTCAGTTAGTTCGATTAAACAAAGAAATCCATTGAGAATGATTATTTATGTTTTCTTTCTCTTCCATTTTTTCTTATTTCTCCCTTTTATCATAATAGAGGAAAATGTAGTACTTGGTTATGTGTAATAAACTTCATCAGGCTATGCTGTACAGTAGTTTTACCAATTGCTAACCAAGCTGCTGCTGCAAAAGTATTTTAGAGATGAAGTTGATATCATCAGTTAGTTTTAAGTAAATTATGCCTAACAATCTATGTGGGGTCTTGTCCAAGACCAAAAAGCACATTGGAAATTCATGCCCGAGTTACTAGCTTTCTAGTGTCTCTAGTAGATTTCAGATTTGGCAGAATTCACAGTCAATGAGTTAATTCTTTAAAATAAATCCACATATATATGTATATCTATATATGCATGTAAATAAATTATATATACTTTTATATATGCATTTGTATATGTATATGTATGCAAATGTGTATATACATATAATAAGCATCTTTTTCTACTTATGCATGCTATTGTTTTATGCTAAAATGCCATATCTTTGTAGTGACTATCAGAAATTCAAACAGGTATCTTATTTTTTTGGGGGGGGGTCTGGTCGTGGGGCCTGAACTCTGGGCCTGGGCTTTGTCCCTCAGTTCTTCAGCTCAAGGTT
The DNA here is from genome assembly GCF_000151885.1 of Dipodomys ordii. Lineage (NCBI taxonomy): Eukaryota > Metazoa > Chordata > Mammalia > Rodentia > Heteromyidae > Dipodomys > Dipodomys ordii. The sequence goes on from NW_012267325.1 coordinate 5,535,351, forward strand.
AACGCTCTACCACTTTAGCCACAGCGCCACGTCCAGCTTTTTTCTTTGTTGCTTATGTGGTGTTGAGGAATTGAACCCAGGACCTCATGCATACAAGGCAAGCGCTCTACCACTGAGCCACCTTCCCAGCCCCACAAACAGATATCTTAGAGCCACCTACGTAAGTATTTTTAAGGAAAATAAAAAAACTCTTATCACTTAAGGAAATGATTTATTTTATAATACTGTTAAACAATGATGAGTTTAATTAGACAATGCTAGGCAAATAGCTGTTGGGCAGTTAGAACAAGGAGTAACAACAGAAAGTACTAAAAGAGAAATTCATGCATTTAATATATTCAATATATATATTTTATATGTATTCATGAAATGCATATATGTTATGTGTTATATGTCTTATATAATATATAATAATATTCAATTTATGCAAGAGGAAAGGAAGATAGAAAAAAAATCCAATTAAAATTGGTTTTCAATTTTGCTCTGCTTTTCTTGTATTTAATTTAATTTTTATTTTTATTGTGAAAATGCCATACAGAGGGGTTACAAGTACATGGGCAAGGAAATGAGTACATTACTTTTCAAGCATTGTTACCTCTTTCCATCCCTTCCCATCTTCCCCTCACACCCACCCCCGACAAAAATTGTAAGGTTCATTTTTCAACATAACCTCTTGTACATCTTATTGTGCAATGGGTACACATGTATCCCTATTTAAACAATTTGTTTTTTCACTTCCCTTCCACAAATTATACCAACATCAAATACAGTGAAAACAGGGGTTATACTGTGGGGGAGGGACATACAAAACAACAAAAAATCATCTTGTAAATATTATAGAAACAATCACAAAAAGAAAAATAACATTTGAGTCCTTATCTTGGAGTTCATTTTGCCTAACATCAACTTTTCTGACCGTTTCTACTTGTCTCAGACATCTCTAGTAACTGCAAATAAGGGAAACTATGGGACCTATGTTTCTTTGAGGCTGGCTTACTTCACTTAATTTAATTTTTTCAAGTCTTTCCATTTCCTAACAAATGGGGCAATGTCATTCTTTCTGATGCAGGCATAGAATTCCATTGTGTATATATACCACATTTTCTTGAAGGGCATCTGGGTTGGTTCCATATCTTAGCTATGGTAAATAATGCTGCAATAAACATAGTTGTGCTGGTAGCTTTAGTATGGTCTTGTTTGTGATCATTTGGGTAAATGCCCCAAAGTGAGATTGCTGGGTCATAGGGGAACTCTATGTAGAGTCTTTTGAGGAACCTCCATACCATTTTCCAAAGTGATTGTACAAGTTTACACTCCCACCAACAATGCAGTAGGGTTCCCTTCTGGCCACATTCCCTCCAGCATCTGTTGTTATTAGAGTTCTTGATTATAGCCATTCTAACTGGGGTGAGGTGGCATCTCAATGTTGTTTTGATTTGCATTTCTTTTATGGCTCGGGAGGTTGAGCATTTCTTCATGTGTCTATTGGCCATCCTTCTTTCTTCTTCAGAGAAGTTTCTCTTTAAGTCTTTAGCTCACTTATTTATTAGACAGTTGTTTCTTTGAGAATTTGTTGTTGGGAGATTTAATTTTTTGAGTTCCAGATATATTTTAGATATGATACCTTTGTCTACTGTATGGCTGTGAAGATCTTCTCCCAATCTGTGGGCTTTCTATTGATCTTGCTAGCTATGTCCTTTGCCATGCAGAAGCTCTGTAATTTCATGCAATCCTATTTGTCCAACCTTTCTTTGTTTTGTTGTGTTTCTGGGTCTCTATTAAGAAAATTTGGGGCTGTGCCAAGGTGACCTAGGGTTTCTTCTATTCCATCCTGTAATGTTTTCAGAATGTCTGCTTTGACCCTGAGATCTTTGATCCATTTAGAGTTGATTCTGGTACAGGGTGATATATAAGGATCTAACTTTAGTTTTCTATGAGTGATTAACCAATTTTGCCAGCACCATTTACTGAAGAGGCTGTCTTTCTTCCATTCTATTGTTTTAGTTCCTTTATCGAAGATTAGATGGCTAGGTTTGTGGGTTCATTTCTGGGTTTTCAATTCTATTCCATTGTTCCTGAGGTCTGTTTTTGTGCCAGTACCAATCTGTTTTGATTACTATGGCTTTGTAATAGAGTTTAAAAATGTGGTATTGATATTCTTCCAGCACTGTCCTTTCCATTGAGGAGCGTTTTTGCTATTCGGGGTCTTTTATTGTTCCATATGAATTTTTGGATAGAAACTTCAATTTCCTTGAAGAATGAGGTTGGAATATTGATAGGCATCGCATTGAATTTGTAGATAGCCTTGGGATGTATTGCCATTTTCACGATGTTGATCCTTCCAATCCAGTAGTGTGGGAGGTTTTTCCACTTTCTAAGTTCTGTTTTGATTTCCTTTTTCAGGTTTTTAAAGTTTTCACCATAGAGGTCCTTCTCTTCTTTGGTTAAGTTAATTCCTAGGTATTTTATTTTTTGTGGGACTATTTCAAATGGAGTTGCTTTCTTAATTTCAGCCACACTTTCCTTATGGTTGGCATACAGAAAAGCCATTGATTTTTGAGGGTTAATTTTATACCCTGTTACTTTGCCAAAGTTTTGAGTCAGGTTAATTTCGGAGTGGACTCTGTGGGATACTTTAAATACAAGATCATGTTATCTGCAAAGAGGGAGAGTTTTATTTCGGCTTTACCTATTTGGATCCCTTTTATGTTTGCATCTTGTCTTATTGCTGTAACTAGGCATTCTAATACTAAATTGAAGAGAAGTGGAGAGAGTGCACATCCTTGTCTCATTCTTGAGTTAAGAGGAAATGGCCTTAGTTTTTCACCATTAAGTATAATGCTGGCTGTAGGTTTGTCATATACAGCTTTATTGTATTGAAGAATGTTCACTGGATTCCTAATATTTCCAGAACCTCCATCATAAAGGGGTGTTAGATCTTGTCAAATGCTTTTTCTGCATTTATTGAGACAACTATGTGATTCTTATCCTTGCTCTTTTTGATGTGGTGAATTATATTAATTGATTATATTAATTGATATTGAACAGCTTTGCAGCACTGAAATGAATCCTGTTCGATTGTGGTGTATGATTTTTTGGATAAATTGTTGAAGTCGATTGGCCAAAATTTTCTTGAGAAATTGTGCATCAATGTTCATCAAAGAAATGGGTCTATAGTTCTCTTTCTTCAATGAGTCCCTTCCTCGTTTGGGATGAGAGTTATGTTGGCTTCATAGAATGAGTTTGGTAGTGAGCTTTCTCTCTCAATTAAATTGAAGAGTTGGAGGAGTAATTAGTGTAAGCTCTGCTTTGAAGGCCTTGTAGAATTCCACTGTAAATCCATCTGGTCCTAGGCTTTTCTTAGATGGGAGGTCTCTTATTGCTGTTTCTATTTCAGTGCTTGATATGAGCCTGTTAAGATGGCTTAACTCATCTTGCTAAAGGTCTATCAATTTTGTTAATTTTTTCAAAGAACCAGCTCTTTGTTTTGTTGATTCTATGTTTTTTTTTGGATTCTAATTCGTTTAATTCTGATTTAATTTTAATTATTTCTTACCATCTACTGGATTGAGGATCATCTTGCTGCTCTTTTTCAAGGAGACTCAAATGTCTCATTAAATGGTTGGTTTCAGATCTCTCACATTTGTTGATGTAGGAACTCAGAGCTGTAAACTTGCCTCTGAGTACTGCCTTTGCTGTGTCCCAGAGGAGCTGATAATTTGTGTGTTCATTTTTTCATTTGTTGATGTAGGAGCTCAGAGCTATAAACTT
>NW_012267325.1:5541722-5542875 GCF_000151885.1 Dipodomys ordii
GTTTAAGGATACAGGTGGACCTGTTGCAACAATGAGAAGTACAAGTTGTCATGTCCAAAACGAGCTTTACAATGTCGGTGCGGGAGCGGGGGGGAAGAAGGGTTGCGACTGGGGGGGGAGGGAGGAGCCTGGGAAGGGATGTGAAGGGTAAACAAAGGAGAAGGCTGCAATGCTTGGTAAGAAATGTACGCATTATCCTGCCCATGTAATTGTTACCCCTCTGTACAGTATGTTCACAAATAAAATAAAAGAAAAAAAAAAGAAAATGATATCTCGGAGCTGCAGCAACGGGCCGCTCCTCACTCAGCGCCAACTTTCTGCAGATTTTAAGCAGAGAAGTATCCCAAAACTGAAGAAAGCGTTCAATACCAGACCTACAGAAAGTTAGGAGGGAAACTGGTGATGACCCTGGAATTCGGCAAGCGGACCCCAGCCCCAAGCCACCCTCTGGGCCGCTATGGAGGATGAGCAAACTCAGCAAACACCGCCCAGCCATTGCAACTGCCAGAAATTGGCACCACTGGGTAAGCACCCTAAAATCATGGCGGGAGCCAATGTAAGGTCTCGTACCAGCAGCAGTCGCAGGATCTCCATAGACCCTGGCCACCTCCCAAGTACATCACAGCCACAGCCAAAAATATAAATAAATAAAATAAAAGCTAGATGTATAGTTTAAACTTGTAATCCTAACGACTCGTACATCTCATTGTTGCAATGGGTCCGCCTTTATTCCTATTTAAACGATTTGTTTTTCCCCTTCCCCTCCACAAATTATACCAACATCAAATACAGTGAAAGTAGGGGTTATACCATGGAGGAGGGCCATACAAAGCAACAAAGAAATCATCTTATAAATATGTTAGAAAAAATTTCAAGAAAGAAAAAAACATTTGAATACTTATCTTGGGGTTCATTTCACCTAACATCAACTTATCTGAACATTTCTGCTTGTCTCAGACATATACTAGTTATTCCATGGGACCTGTGTTTCTTTGGGCCTGGCTTACTTCACTTAATAAAATTTTTTCTAAGTCTTTCCATTTCCTAACAAATGGGCCAATGTCATTATTTCTGATGGAAGCATAGAATTCCTTTGTGTATATATACCACATTTTCTTGATCCATTCATCTACTGAGGGTCATCTGGGTTGGT
>NW_012267325.1:5542925-5550490 GCF_000151885.1 Dipodomys ordii
TTTTTCTTTTTGCTTATGTGGTGCTGAGGAATCGAACCCAGGGCCTCACGCATGCAAGGCAAGCACTCTACCACTGAGCCAACTTCCCAGCCTATGTTACAAGGCTTTCTTTGGTGGATTTTAGTGTTGAGTTCTAATTTTATTCCCTTGTGGTCTGACATAATGCAAGGTATATTTTCAATGTTTCTGAATTTGGACAAGTTTGCTTTGTGACCTAAATGTGGTTTATTTTGGAAAATGTACGGTGTGCTGTTGAGAAGAACATATATTCTGATGCTGCTCGGTGAAATATTTGGTAGATGTCTGTTAAATCTAGTTGATCTATGCAGTTGTTTAGATCTGCGGTTTCTCTGCTGAGTTTTTGCCGAGTTGATCTATCTAGTAGGGATAGTGGTATGTAAAAGTCCCCAACAATTAATGTTTCTGGATCTATGTTAGATTTAAAGGAAAGCAGTGTTTCTCGGATAAATTTGGGTGCTCCGTAGTTTGGAGAATAGATATTTAGAATTGTATTATCCTCCTGAAAGAGAGACCCCTTAATTAATATGTAGCGACCTTCTTTATCTCTTCTCACTACTTTTAATTTGAAGTCTATTTCATCTGATGTTAGGATCGCAACTCCCGCCTGTTTATGGGGGCCGTTTACTTGGTAGATTTTATTCAGTCCTTTCACTTTCAAAATGTGTTTGTTTTTATGGGCAAGTTGTGACTCCTGAAGGCAGCCGCTAGAAGGATCTTGCTTTTTAATCCAACTAGATAGCTTATGTCACTTAATTGAGGAGTTAAGTCTGTTAATGTTGAGAGTTAGGACTGAGAGGTGTTTGGGAGTTCCTGCCATGTTACCGACCTTCTTGGGGGCTGAGGCAACTGGGTTCTTCCTATGGTTCTTGGATTCTCAGTTTGGATGTGGTTTCTTGGCCATTATTGTGGTCTTGTTGGGTTTTCTATGTGTAGGACATCTTTAAGTATCTTTTGCAGGGCTAGTTTGGTGGAGATATATTGTTTCAATTTTTCTATGCTATGGAAGGTTTTTATTTGACCTGAGGTTATGAAGGAGAGTTTAGCTGGGTACAGTATTCTTGGTTGATACTTGTTTGCCTTTAGGGCATGGCATACATCATTCCAGGCTCTTCTTGTTTTGTCTCTGCTGAGAAATCTGAGGTGATTCTAATTAGTTTCCCTTTATAGGTGATTGATCTTTTCTCCTTCACAGCTTTAAGAATCTTTTCCTTGGTCTGAATTTATCCGGGTGGATTTTAATGTGACGGTGGGATATCCTGTTCTGGTCTGGTCTATTTGGGGTTCTAAAAGCTTCTTGTATCTTATTTAGGCCTATCTTTTTGCATATTTGGTTAGTTCTCTGCTAGGATCCTGTTAAAAAATTTTCCTAGACCATTAACTTCTGTCTCTAGGTTCTCCTCTACCCCCCTTATCCTCAGATTAGGCCTTCTGATGGTGTCTTCTAAATGTTGAATAGATGTATTCTATTTCTTGGATTTGTCTTGGATAGTTGTATGTTCCTTCTCTATAACATCTAGTTTGTCTTCAATCCCCGAGATTTGATCTTCTGCATGGTCGATCCTACTGTCAAGTCTTTCTACTTTCTTTTTTATTTCTTTTCCTTCTATTGGTTGGCAATGATGGGTTCAAATTCTTTGTTAGAGCTTTGTTTTAGATCTTGTATGAGCTTCTTTACTTCCTTAGTTTGGTATTCAGTGTTTATTCTCAAATCACTTCGTTGATTGGTTATGGTTTCCGTTCCGCTCTATTCAACATTCCATTTGTGGTCTCCCTGAGTTCTTTCAACTGTCTATTTAGGGATTCCATGAATGCCTCCATTGATCTTTGTCTAGTCTCATTCTCGCTCTTGCAATTCCTGTATTACTTTTTGATTAGCTTCCTCACATTCACGCAATTCCTGTAATTCTCTTTAACTGTTCTCAGCCTGCTCACGCCTTTCTCTTTGCTCACTGTCTTTCTCTTTGACTGTCCTCAGTCTGCTCACACAATTCCTTTATTTCACTCAACCTGCTCACGCAAATCCTGTATCAATCTTTAAGTAGTGTTCTCATGCTCATGAGATTCATGTATCAATCCTCTCTCTCCTAATCATGCTCACACTGAGTCCTTTGCAGGTTTTCAATCTTTCCATTCACCATGTTTACAAGTAGTATTTGTAGAGCTTTTTGAGAACTCTCCTCTGGATTATTCATTAACTGTTCTGTCACCAGATTTTCATGAGTGAAATGAGATACCCAGACTTGCCACTTTTCTTGTGTTTCTCTGGCTTGTTCTGTCCATTTGGTATGAAAGCAACACCAATTTTGTGCTAGAACACTATTTTAAGGCAAACATCAACCCAAGTTCTGTAGTTGCACAGTCAAAATGGCTGCAGATACAATCTAGTTCAACAGATACAATCTATTCAACATCAAACACCTATGGATTAATGGGCTAAGAACAGCAAAGAAGAATTTGGCAAATCAGAAATTATTAGATTTAGGGAGAAATGTGAGAAAAATAGGATTAGAGGGATGTAGAGGGGTAAAAGGAGAGTGAATTTAACAAAGTCCTAAGCTCAGAGAGGAAAATGGATTGGACAGAATAATAGGAGAGAGATTTAAAAAAATAGAAAAACAAATTTATATTTAAAAAGTGAAACAATTAAAAATTATGTAAGTTTAAAGAAGTGATATTGAGGGAAGATGGATAAGATGAGAGTAAGGGAGGGATAAAAAGGATACATGAAAAACTAAAAAATAAAAATTCTTAAAATAAGTTACTTGAAAATTATATAGATATAAAGATATAATACTGCTATTAAAGAAGTGAAGCCTAGGAGGTTGTGAATTGAGTAATAAATTTCTGGATTAAGTATGTACACAATGGGGGATGAGGTCTAATAATCAACGATGGGTATATATCTGGGAATGAGCAGAACAGCAATTAGGTCACGCAAAAAAAGAAAGAAAGAGAAAAAAAAGAAAAGAAACAAAAAATATAAAAATAAAAAAGGACCAAAAGGTCAAAAGAGATTTTAAAAAAAGCACACACACACACACACACACACATACACCTAAAATAAAAATTATTAGGGGAAGAAAGAGAAAAAAGATTAATAGAAAAAAATTTAAAAATTAAAATTAAAAATGGTACAAAAAAGAGTTCTTTGATTTTTTTTTTGGGGGGTGGAATGGGAAGATCCTGTATCTCTTCTGTGTTGGTAACCACTCTCTTGGTGGATTCTCTGGTCTGCTTGTGGTGTTTGGTTTTCCTGTGGCTTGATTGGTTTCTTAAGTCAGTTTGAGCAGGCAGAAAAATACTCTGTGTTACCCAGGATTTTGTGATCCTTCTCCCAGGCTAGTTTAGTGGGAGGGGGATCTGCTTTGAGTATCACAAAAGAAGAAGAAGGAGATGGCTGTTTCCTCTAGTTTAGAGATGTTGTGAAGAGGCTAGGTTCTGGGTAGGGTTGAGGCCTTTCAGCAAACAGTAGCTTTTCCCTGAGGGGCTAGCTCCTGAGACACTCACAGAGCCCAGCTTGGAGCCATTCTCAGGGATTATGTTTCCTGAATTTCAATTGATCGTCTAGGCTGCTGTAGGGAGGGGCAGCCTCTGTCTCTGTTTACCCAGTGATGAAAGTCACTCCTCCTGGTTGGATCTTCCTCTACCTGGGCTGGGTGACTTTCCCCTGGGTGGAGCTGAGCCTGGAAGGTCAGGTCAGGTTCCTGTGACTTGCTAAATGACTCTCTTGTTTTCTTCCAAGGCCTGAGTTGGAGCTAGTTGCTCAGCCGCTGGGGCCTTTGTCATCAAAGATGGAGATCTCTGGTGATGGAGGAGGGGTGGCCTTCCCTCCTCTGCTCCCTGAGAAAGAGTGAGGATGTCAGGGTTCTACTCATGCCAGAGTCTTGGTTCCTGGGGCATCTCTGGTCTGTAATCTGCAGGATGAACGTATCTGCTCCTTGTCAGTTCTTGCTGATATTGAGTAGAATCCACTTGCCCACTGCATCTGGCGCCTTTGTCCTGGACCCTCTCTATTGTAGGTATGATGGTTACTGCTGCTGCTGCTGCCGCCACTGCCATCACAGCCATGGCTACCGGCAAGTGCTCAAATCTGTCTCCTTGCCTGGGTTTTCCCTCTCTGGCCAAACTCTCTGTACTGTGATGGCACACTTGGTGTGATTCTCTAGGCTGGGACTGTTCACTGGAACACTAAAACTGCTTTCTATGTGAGAGCTTGTTTAGCCTCCAGCTTCTCCTCCACTATCTTCCTGGTTTTCTTGTATTTATTTGCATGAAGATCACCATGGTTTTTTAAATTTGAAACTTGATATCTAATATCTGCAGAGAAAGTTCTCAGAAATATTATCTATTTAAACATTGCCTTTACATACTCTTTTTTTTTAATTTTTTGAAATTTCTATCTTTTGCTAAAATTTGTGTGTGTGTGTGTGTGTGTGTGTGTGTGTGTGTATGTGTGTGTGTGTCTGTCTGTCTGTCTTAGGGCTTGAACTCAAGTTCTGGACTCTTAGCTTTATGTGTTCAAGGCTAGAGCTCTACCATTTTGAGCCAGAGATCCATTTCTGGCTTTTTTGGTAGTTAATTGAAAATAAGGATCTCTGACTTCCCTGCCTTATTAGCTTCAAGGCTTGATCCTCAGATATCAGTCTCCTGAGTAGCTAGGGTTACAGACATGAGCCACCAATGCTCAACACTTTTGCTCTTTTTAAATGCACTTTCCCCTTTTTATTTTGTCATACTTATTTTTAACTTAATTTTATTGTCAAGGTGATGTACAAACATAAGGTAGTGAGTACACTTCTTGTCAAATTTTTTGCCCTCTCACTCTTATTTCTCCCACTTTCCCTCCCCTGCAGTTCTCCCCTTTCTAAAATGTACAGTTCATTTCCAACATAATGTATGGTGATTCTTCTAGTATGATTCTTCACTTTTTACTACTGTATGTATTGTGTGAATCTATTTATATTTGTGTCAAAAATGATATTAAATTCCACAGAATTTTGAAGTTACTTTATGTTTTTTCTTAATTCCTCGGTTGGCATTTGATTTTTTTTGGTATATTCTACTTCTCTGTCAAAATTATCAGTCTTTACTTTTAGATTTATAAGTTCATTCTAGTGACCACAAATGAGGGAAAACCATGCAGCCTATGTTTGGCTGTATTACTTCACTTAATAAAATGTTTTCCAAGTCTTTGCATTTCCTTGTGAATAATACAATATCATTCTTTCCATTGTGTAAATTCCATTGTGTAAATATACCACATTTTCTTGATCCATACATCCACTGAATAATATCTACATTGATTCCATATCTTGGATATGGTAAACAATGCTGCAATGAACATGGTTCAGCTGGTGGATTTCATGCAGGCTAATTTGTGTTCATTTGGGTAAATGCCCAGAAGTAGGATTGTTAGGTCATAGGAAAGCTCTATGTTTAGTCTTTTGAGGAACTCCCACACTGCTTTCCAGAATGGTTGAACAATGTTACATTCCCACCAACAGTGTAGAGTAGCCGTTAGCTATGTTTTTTTGATAATGGCCATTCTAACTGGAGTAAGGTGGAATCTCAATGTTGTTTTGATTTTTATTTCTTTTATGGTCAGAGATATTAAACACTTCGTGTGTTTATTGGCCATTTATTTTACTTCCTCTGAGAAATCTCTAATTATTTAGCCCATTTATTGTGTTGTTGAGTTTTTGAGCTCTAATTATGTTTAATATAGAAGGCACTTTTCCAATATATGTCATATGTGATATATATGTGTGTTTGTGTGTATGTGTGTGTGTGTTTGTGTGTATGTGTGTGGGTGTGTGTGTGCAAGCACACTGGGACATGATAAATTATAAAGGACTCTAGACATTCACACACTGAGACCAAGGGAGGTTATGAATAGGAGTGTTTGATAGACTTAATAGCTATATGCAGATGATCACATAAAATAATATTCTATGAAATGAAAGGAAAGAAAAGAAAAAATAGACATTTTTAGTTGCCATTATTGCTGTTTTTCTTTTCTTTTCCTTTTGTCTCATTTGTTTGTGTTTGGGAAGGTTGGCAAGGGCACATGAAAGGTGGAACAAGGGTGAACACATACAACAGTGACACTTAATAGACACTGTGGGAAATGAACTGGGTATCTTGTAGGTGAGGATGGGAGGGAAAAACTGGGAGAGAGTGACGAAAGGGAAGACACAATTCAAAAAAATTGTACTGATTACTCATTGCCTGATGAATGTAACTATAAACCCTCTGTATATCAACTCTACAATAACAACAAAAAATAAACATAAATATCAATCTTGTCTTAGAATCCTTAATTATGCTAAACTGGTACATTTTTAAATTCCCTGACTCTCCAGGCTGTTCTGAGCTACCAGAGGCTGTATTTCTTTTTTCTTTCTCCCACTCCCCCCCCTTTTTTTTGCCAGTCCTGGGGCTTGAACTCTGGGTCAGGGCATTGTCCTTGAGCTTCTTTTGCTCAAGGCTAGCAATCTACCACTTGAACCTCAGCACCACCTCCAGCTTTTTCTGTGTATTTGGTACTGAGGAATTGAACCAAGAGCTTTATGCATGCTAGGCAAGCACTCTACCACTAAGCCACATTACCAGTCTTAAGAGGCTGTCTTCCCAACTCAATTGTTCTTCTGGATTCTAAATCATGTAGTCTAGTTATCTACATTGTTAAAAAGTATCAATGTTTATAATATGGCAGAAATAATTTGAGCTTAGAATAGTTACACTTTACTATACTTTCATACTTGGAGATGGCTACAGGTACTTAGAATGTCAGATCACATACTCCAGTTCCAAGGAGAAGACCCAAATCTTTGTTTCAGTCACTGGAATGGCTAAACAATTCCTGACTCCCTTCCCTCTGCTTTTATAGATCTTCATGACCTAACACAAAGCTCGAGGGCTTTGGGTTCCACATTTGTCCTCAGGATTCTTAAGGCTTTCACAATTTTACACAGTTTCTTTCCCTTTCTAGCCACCTCTGGAAAAAAATCAGAAAAATTAAAAAAGTTAAAAGCTCTCATATCCTCAGATATCAGTATCTTGAGTAGTTAGGGTTACAGACATGAGCCATCAAAATAATAGGTTTGCCCACCTTTTTTTAAATTCAAATCCCAATAATCCTTGACCCTGTATTTTCTCATTAGATTCTTAATTTTCCAGTATGTTCAAGTATATCCCTATTTCTATCTTCTCCAATTATTTTCAGTCTGGAGAGCTGTCTGAATTTTTAGTCCCCAAATATCTGGATGCAGTATTACATAAAGGACATTTTAAAGGCAATCAAGCAAAAATAATATGAAATACAGGTCAGATGCAATAAGATATAAATTTTAATTACATTGGTAGAAAATAAAAGCTAGAGAATACTCAAAGAGAAAGGCAGGAATGCCGTGAACAGTCTGAGAACACTCAAAGAGAACTACAGGAATTCCATGAACTGGAGGAAGCTAATCAAAGAGTAATACAGGAATTGAGAGAGCAGGAAGAGAATACACAAAGATCACTAAAGGCATTCATGGAATCCA